>NC_081570.1:101282890-101367677 GCF_022355385.1 Mustela nigripes
TTAAAGATTTTATTTATTTATTTGACAGAGAGAGACACAATGAGAGAGGGAACACAAGCAGGGGGAGTGGGAGAGGGAAAAGCAGGCTTCCCGCTGAGCAGGGATCCTGATGCAGGGCTCGATGTGGGGCTCAATCCCAGGATCCTGGGATCATGACCTGAGCCAAAGGCAGATGCTTAATGACTGAGCGACCCAGGAGCCCATAAGTACTTGTGTTCATAAATAAATGGTCCCTTGCTCTATGCAAGGTGCTAGGTATATAACCATGAGCAAAACACATATGATCTCACTCTGAGACGGTTAACAAAGTAGACAGTGAGATGTTACAGATGTAGTTTATACAACTGACTATATATTTACAAATTCTTAGACCATTTCCAAAAACCAACAGTACTTTTCTTCCACAGACAAGTATCAGATTAATAAACAGCTCTACCTTTTTCCAGAGGTCATTAAACCAGTTTCCCATACAATAAGAAAGCAGACGGACCCTATATGGCAATCACATGTAGAACTTACTTATCTTTTCAATGTCTCAGGGCCTCAATACTTCCTATACCTTATGGGAACCATTATTTTCTACCTCTTAACCTCCTACCCTCTGGAAAATGGACATTCATGTGTTGCATTAGATAAATACTGGGAGAATTACATAATTTCAGGTTCCTCAGGAAACCAAGAGGAATAATTGCCCTGTTACTGATACTTCTTGGTCAAGTTACCTGACTTCCATTACCTTAAGGGAAATCTGCAACTTCAATTTCACCTCATCCTTTATGACCTCGTGCTGGATGAACTGGCGCATCTGTAGCACCTTGGGACTCTTGAGTATAGGGGCTGGGGCACTTACTAGTTGTTTGGACCCAACGTCAAGGCCCTTCCAAATGTGAGTGCCAAATGGAGGTCCAGGAGTTTTTTTCTGTTAACAAAACAAAGCAAAACAACCAACCAAAAAAAAAAAAAGTCTTAATATTAATTTTTTAATTTATTTGTTTTTACTGAGCCCTTATTTATGTAGATACTATGCTAAGAACCACTTGTTAGGGAACACAATAGTAAAAAAGCAAAAAATCCCTGCTCCCCCAAAGTTTCTCAAATATAAGGAAAATTGGTAGCAGAACTGGGCAAGCTTTCCTTTTTATATATGTTATCAGGAATCTGGATATTTTAAAATCCTGCAGCACTATGTCCCACTGGATAGCCTTTAGGGGAGTAGTAAGCAATGTGGTATCATGGAAATATAGCTTAGCTTATACTTAGTGTATGTGGGTATTGCTTACTACCCACAAGCAGCCTAAGACATTTGGAATAACTTCCTGTTTTCATGTTCATTTTGACCTAGGGAGATTGAGAGAGCAATCATCCCATAGATTTGGGTAGTTTTTGAGCTCACTCTAGATTAAGCATGCCCCCAGAGTCTCCTGGGCATAATGTCTACTGGGCACGAATGTCTACCTCAGAGCAAATTCACATCTTTATTTATTCTTATAATTATTTTCAGGGGTAGTGTGCTTGGATGCCCTATGTCTGGTAGAGTCTCTGATGTGTTTCTTTGTATGCTGCTATTCAGTGTCTGATGCCTGGTCAGGTCAGTGATAACCATTTATAGGTTCACCTGGGCAGAGCCACTGCTACTGGGCAGAGAAGGTTAGAGCTATAGGAATATAGCTATAGGAATATAGGAATATATATGAGTGTCCTTCATTAATCTTAGATGTGGCGTGTTACTGGTCATGAAGCACTACTTTCAGCTTGGATATAGCCTTAGTGAGCCATTTGGTGTGGCCTTTTTATTTTTCAGGAAATAGAGAGCCAATGTGACTTGTCCCAAATTCCACATTAATAATTGGAAGACTCAGAACTCCAATCAGATCATCTTCATTCACCATATTGGTTACAGTCAATTAAAATATAGGACTAAGAGGTCTTCGTCATCTTTTTAAAAAATTTATTTATTTATTTATTTGAGAGAGGGGGAGAGAGAGAGAGAGAGAGAGAGAGCAAGCATGAGATAGGGGAGGGGCAGAGGGAGAGGGAGAAGCAGGCTTTGCACTGAGCAGGACCCTGGGATCATTACCTGAGCCAAAACCAGACTCTTAACTGACTGAGTCACCCAGGTGCCCCAAGGTCTTGGTTATCTTAAGTGCTCATTATCTGCGCCCTTGCTCTTATCAGATTGTTTGGGGAAGGAAAATTCATTATACATCAGAAACATTATCCTCCCCACCTATCACTAGTATGTCTCTCTGATCATTTTATCAATGTGCTCCTTGATTTAATAATTTAACATCTGACAATATGCTGAGTATGTTACACAAATTGCCTGCAAAATGAAATGTCAAATCTTGCACGATGCAGGACCTCATGTTTCTTGCTCAAGATGTTTTCTTCCAGTCTTTAAAAAGACTTTAGGTGGGGCTTCTCTAATCTGACATAATTACAGCATTTACTTTCTAACACTGTAGTTGCAAATCCTTTGTAAAATCCTTCACGTTATTCTTACATGCTTCAGTCTGTGCATTAGTAAATTAGGGGATAAAGTGAGTGTGAAAGATCTAAATTGTGTGTTAAAACTAACAGATAAGGAATGAGAGAAGGAAATATTTCTGTATTGCCCAATATCAATAAGTCCATGATAGGAGAGGTAGAACATGCATTACTCAGAGTGGATATTTTCATACTATAGGAAGATGGATGAGCCTGCAATGCAGACTAAAAGAAATAAAACTGAGATTTAGCTAGACGGGTATATTTCTCTAAAATCTACAAATGTTAGAATCTTCAAATACAAATCTTCTGAGCCCAATAACAATTTTCAAAAGAATGAAAATATGTCACTGTATGAGAGAAGACCCAAGACTCCAAAAATTGATGGATGGATATACAAGTGTAGTGACTTTCCAGAAGAAAAAAATTATACCTCAACGGAAGGGAATGTCTCCCATGACCTTGACTGGAGATTAGGAGGAACAATTGTATCTAATTCTTTCTTCATTAGCCATGGTGATGCTTCATGAAAAGGGCGAAGGACAGTGATGCTCAGGGTACCTGGGTCAAAGAGAGTTATCAGAGGATCATGTCTCTGTCAAATAGATTCTGAGAAATTCAGTAGGTTTTCACAAAGTTCAACAAATACTTTTTTAAAAAGATTTATTTGAGAGAGAGAGAGAGTGTGCAAGTGGGAGGAGGGGCAGAGAGGATCTCCAGCAGACTCCCCACTGAGTGTGGAGCCCCATACAGGGCTCTAGCTCATGACCCATGAGATCATGACATGAGAAGAAACCAAGAGTCTGACACTTAACAGTTGACTGAGCTAACCAGGCACCCTTGATAAACACTTTTTGATAAGCAAGACACAGTGATTGTACTTAAGAACCTTATGATCTAAACAAGAAAATTGAGGCTTTTAGCTACTGTAACACTTAGAGATTGGGTATAGATCACCTGGAATTATTAACTGATACCTTATTATCCTTCAAAAACCACATCCAAGTCTGGTTGGTTCACTTGAGCTCATCCACTGACCTACCTTGGATAATTTGTCTCTGAGAAATCCTGTTCTGGGCTATAGAAACAACCAGCGTTTCTACCCAGATCTACTCTATGAATGAATCCCTCTGGCAGTCAGAGAGACTGATCATGTTAGGCCATGATTTAAACATTTCTTTGACTTCTCACTGCATGTGGAATAAAACCAAGTCCTCAGTATTTTCTCATCCTGCCTCAACTCTATTGAGGAACTCCATTCCTCCTTCTATGCTTTAGCTACGTTGGCTTTTTCCTCCTTGTTTTCCGTGGCTTTTTGCTTTCTGCTTTGTATTGTCTCTTCCAAGAAAGCTCTCCCTCCTGTTTTAATCAATAGCTACTTATCCACCAGTTCTTAACTCCAGTGTCTTCAGGGAAGATTTCTAGATTACATTAGGTTTCTGCTCTCACAGAAACATATTCCTTTCCTTCAAAGACTTTATCCTAATGACAATCATATAATCACAGTTATCATATGTTATATAATCAATGCCTATGTCTCTTGTTAAACTCTAAGCTCTATGAAGGCAGTATCCACGCTGCTTTAGCTCACTACTCGATTCCTTTTGCTCACTTTTCAACTCTATTTGCCAGTGTGTTTGGCACATTGTAGATTATCCAGCAGATGCTAGTTAAATAAATAACAAAGCCATTTGCAATAAATGCTCATATAGTTCTACACATGCACTGCACCAGTCAGAACTCTTCACTCTCCACATTCACAGATGTAAATGTACACTGATACACTGAAAGATATACTAAGTGTGCAGAGATGCAGGTATATTCATAAATAAGTGTATAACTATATCCCACCAACTGGAGAAGAGATTAAAATGGACCATACATAAACCTAGACATAAAACATTGGTTTCATACACAAATGACATCCAAGTTTATGTTTGAATATACATATGATATACACTGATAATTCTTTCTTTTTTTTTTTTTTAAGATTTTTAGAAGTAATATCTACACCCAGTGTTGGGCTTAAATTCACAATCCAAAGACCAAGAGTTGTGTGCTCCACCAACTGAGCCAGCCAGTTGGTGACTGGTGACTCTTTCTTAATGTATTATGTGTCTCTAATCTTTAACCACACACTGATTTCTTTAAAATTGATGAGAATAATATAAATACACAATGAATATAACTTATCCTATATTTTAGGTTGGCTTTCTAAGTCACACATAAAATATATATATTTTTTTATTATATTAAATTCATCAAAGCAATACCTTCAAAATGACACAAAAAAAGTGAACTTACAAGTAATATCTCACTTTTCTTTCTTTCCCTACTGAATACAAAAGGAACATATAAATAGAATCATAGCTACATACCTAATATATCTAAAGACAGATTCAAATTTGCTTACAGGTAGAAGAGGGACTCATACACTGTTTACATAGGTTGATGCTCAGATAAAACTTGGAATGAACATAATTAACTGTAGATACAGGTTGACACTGCCAAGTGGCAAGTAGTGTTGAAGAGTGAGCAAAAGGAAGAAAGTAGAGTTGACACAGGGGTGTACTGGATGAATAGGCTGGGAGCTGGTAAGGGGGCACAACAACTTCCAGACATTCTGGGTTTCTTACCTGGCTGTTCCTGGACTGGCTCCTGGAGAACGACAGTAGATGATTCTCCATATGCCAAGGATAGATATTCTTCTATGTCACTGTCACGAAGAAGTTCCACTCCTGATCCATCAGCATAAATGACAAAAAACCTATTTGAAACAATAAAATCAAAACACGTGAAATATTAGTTCAAGTGCTGCTTACACTTGGAATTTAAAATAAAAATCAGGGGTGCTTGGGTGACTCAGTGGGTTAAGCATCTGCTTTCAGTTCAGGTCATGACCTCAGCGTCCTGGGATAGAGCCCCGACCCGAGGGCTCCCTGCTGAATGGGGAGTCTGCTCCTCCCTCTCCCTCTGCCTCCTCCCTGCTTGTGCTCTCTCTATCTCACTCTCAAATAAGAAAATAAAATCTTTAAAAAAAAATAGAAGTCATAGTATTATTTTTATAATATTACCTGGGCACGTGTTCACCATAGATTAGGAGATGATTCTTATGAAGGTGAGTAGATGATAAATTATCATAGCCTTCTGCTTTTTCACTTAAATCCTCCTCCACATTGTTTTTGGGTGCCATAGTTGATATGCTACCATCAGCCATAACCTAAGGACCAAAGTATATAGGCAACTAAAAGAAAAGAAATGGCGTGAAGCTTATGTTTCCCATTTGAGAAAGTATGTCATCTTTTGGTAGATTCGGAGAATCAGGGATATTTATCTCCAAGGTAATATGCACTAAGTACAGTTGGCATTAATGAAAGTGAAAACCCAGTGGCACATCTCTACTCACAAGCCATACCTAGACTGTGACTGCAAACTGGAAGACAGACTGGAATATACCCAGAGGAAGGTGACAAGGATGGCAGGGGACTTAGAATATTCTCTTTTGAGCATTAGGTCAAGGAACTAGGGATTGAAACATTGAGGGAAGACTCCTTATGTAATAGCTGTCTTGAAATATTAGGGAAGTAATAGTGTGGAGAAGTTTATATTCTGTGACTGCAAGTACAGAATCAGGATTCATGGTACTAAATCTTTAATAACAGCATCAGATTTAATAGCTGCATGAAATGTAGTATCAGCATGAGAAGAAATGTTCTAGCCATTACTACTATTTAGATATGGCATGGGTCTCTCTAGGAGGGAGTGTGGTTCAGGCTCAAAGACCACTGACGCAAACACCCAAGAAGAGCATTAATGCCTAGAAGAATGCTTGGTCTGAATGTCCCATGTGTTTAAACCTGAAGGGTTTAGGGCTTTAGCATTCAATTTCAGTTCACTATAAATGGAAACTTGTTAGTAGCCTGAACTCATGCTGGGAAGAGTCACATTTATTGAACACCAAAAAACCAAGCAGGATCAGGGCTAATTTGCATACCAAACCAAAGTTAGGGGCTCTGTGTTATGGTTCCAAACCTGAAAAATAAGTTCACCACTTATTACCTGATACACAAATTCTACTGTTGGATGAGGAGTGAAAACAAGGAGAAATACCTAGAGCAGGGGTTGGCAAACCATTTTATGTCAAGGGCCTGGGAATAAATATTTTAGGATTTGTAGGCCACACAGTTTCTGTTGCAACTGCTCATCATACCATTGTGTGCAAAAGCAGGCAAAGAGAAATGAGCATGGCTGTGTTCCAATAAAACTGTATCATGACATCGAGATTTGAATTTCCTATAATTTTTATGTGTCATGAAATATTCTTCTCCTTTTGAGTTTTTCCAACCATTTAAAAATATAAAAGCCATGTTTAGCTCATGGGCCTACATAAAGAGGTGGCCATGGTTTGCCAGCGTTTGGCCTGGATGTAAGAAAACAGTTGTGGTGTTGAAGGGCAGAGAAATGGAAGATAGAGTTCTACCATCCAGCAGCTAAACAGTGCTCCCGCCTCCCCATCTTCAACCCTACTAGAACCCACACCAATTAATATTTCTCACCATGGATTCTCTGCCTAGTCAAGCAAAACTGTTCTCGCTTTAACCTGGATACAGACTAGTCTTATATCATTTTTTTTTGTTTGATATTATTTTTAAATGTTTAGTAATGTTTTTTCCCTTCCATTCTAATTCTTTATTTGGCTTTAACATTTCTACCATCCCAACTGTTTGGCTTTCTATCTCCTTGGAAGTATACTTGAGAAGCAAAGATTGTTGACATTCATTATTGCTTATGCAAAGTACTGACGATAAGTGGGTAACTAATCCCAAAGCAGCTATGGTGTAAAGCTTCATGGAAGCTCTCTGGGGTGAAATATCTACCAAAAAAAAAAAAAAAAAAAAAAGAGAGAAATCCAGCCCCTTTCTCCATATTAATGATGCCCTTTACCTGAAAGGTATTTCCCTCAGGATCCAGGACCTCACAGATAACCTCTGATGTGTGCTTCATGATGTACCTGCTAGCTCTTAACTGCTCACGTTTTTGGAAAGGATGGTATATATCACTGCTTAATTCATGGCAATATATAGCTGAGCAATCCCTATCAATGTGGAGGCAGCCTGTGTTTGGAGGTAACACCTGGAAGGGTAACAGAAAGAGAGAAATTGTTTAAAATGTCTTGTTCAACGTAAGGGATTCGGAAAATTGTTTTTAGGAAAAAAATTAGACAAAGACCTCAGCCATAAACTATTTTTTCCCCCAGGAAACATTATCCAAGAGAGGACATTAGCTTTGGGAAGGGCTCCCTAATAAAGAGGCAAAATTAATAATTAGAGTGCAATTCCTTTCATGTCCTCACTCATAATTTATCTACTCACTTTATTTTTTTATTATTATTTAAAGATTTTTATTTATTTATTTGACAGAGAGAGATCACAAGTAGGCAGAGAGACAGGCAGAGAGACAGGCAGAGAGAGAGGAGGAAGCAGGCTCCCTGCTGAGCAGAGAGCCCGATGTGGGACTCGATCCCAGGACCCTGAGATCATAACCTGAGCCGAAGGCAGCGGCTTAACCCACTGAGCCACCCAGGCGCCCCTATCTACTCACTTTAATATCTTTTCCAAGTAATTGTCTTGTGCTTTATGTCAGATATTTAATATAAAATAATAAAATATATTTTAATTGAAGTGAACACAGTAGCCGCAATTAAAAATGTTTGGAATCCTTCATGTTCTTGGGCGAAAAGTATCTCAAACAGTCAGAAGCTATGGGACAAATGCTTTTAAGAACTCTTACTTGTCCCCATTCCTCTGGTGCCTGACACAGTCCTTAAGTATTAACTTTCATGTAATGACTTCTGGTTCAGATAGATTCATTTTTTGAGACATAATTCACATACCATAAAGTGCACATTCAGTGGATTTTCCTATGTTCAAAAACATGTGCAAATGTTATTGCTCATTTCAGAACACTTTCATCATCCCCAAAAGAAACCAGCTCATGATGCCATGAGCTGTCACTCTGCCTCACTCCTGCCCCTAGCTTCTGGTAATCCGTGATCACATATCTCTATGGATTTGAATATTCTAGACATTTCATACAGATGGAAGCACACCATACAAGGCCTTTTGTGTCTGGATTCTTTCATTTAGTATAATATTTTCAAGATTCATCCATGTTGTAGTATGTATCAATACTTCATTCTTTTTCATGGGTGCATAATATTCCATTGTATAGCTATATCAGATTGTTTCTTTGTGAGTTGATGGACATATGTGTTATTTTCACAATCTTTTTTTTAAAATTTATTTTCAGCATAACAGTACTCATTATTTTTGCACCAAACCCAGTGCTCCATGCAATCCGTGCCCTCTATAATGCCCACCACCTGGTACCCCAACCTCCCACCTCCCCGCCACTTCAAACCCCTCAGATTGTTTTTCACAGTCCATAGTCTCTCATGGTTCACCTCCCCTTCCAATTTCCCCCAACTCCCTTCTCCTCTCTAACACCCCTTGTCCTCCATGATATTTGTTATGCTCCACAAATAGGTGAAACCATATGATAGTTGACTCTCTCTGCTTGACTTATTTCACTCAGCATCATCTCTTCCAGTCCAGTCCATGTTGCTACAAAAGTTGGGTATTCATCCTTTCTGATGGAGGCATAATACTCCATAGTGTATATGGACCACATCTTCCTTATCCATTTGTCCGTTGAAGGGCATCTTGGTTTTTTCCACAGTTTGGCAGACCCGTGGCCATTGCTGCTATAAACATTGGGGTACAGATGGCCTTTCTTTTCACGACATCTGTATCTTTGGGGTAAATACCCAGGAGTGCAATGGCAGGGTCATAAGGAAGTTCTATTTTTAATTTCTTGAGGAATCTCCACACTGTTCTCCAAAGAGGCTGCACCAACTTGCATTCCCACCAACAGTGTAAGAGGGTTCCCTTTTTTCCACATCAGCTCCAACACATGTTGTTTCCTGTCTTGCTAATTTTGGCCATTCTAACTGGTTTAAGGTGATATCTCAATGTGGTTTTAATTTGAATCTCCCTGAGGGCTAGTGATGATGAACATTTTTTCATGTGTCTGAAAGCCATTTGTATGTCTTCATTGGAGAAGTGTCTGTCCATATCTTCTGCCCATTTTTCAATATGACTGTCTGTTTTATGTGTGTTGAGTTTGAGGAGTTCTTTATAGATCCTGGATATCGACCTTTTGTTTGTACTGTCATTTGCAAATATCTTCTCCTATTCCGTGGGTTGCCTCTTTGTTTTGTTGACTGTTTCCTTTGCTGTGCAGAAGCTTTTGATTTTGATGAAGTCCCAAAAGTTTATTTTCACTTTTGTTTCCTTTGCCTTTGGAGACATATCTTGAAAGAAGTTGCTGTGGCCGATATCGAAGAGATTACTGCCTATGTTCTCCTCTAGGATTCTGATGGATTCCTGTCACGTTGAGGTCTTTTATCCATTTTGAGTTTATCTTTGTGTATGGTGTAAGAGAATGGTCGAGATTCATTCGTCTACATATAGCTTCCCCGTTTTCCCAGCACCATTTATTGAAGAGACTGTCTTTTTTCCACTGTATATTTTTTCCTGTTTTGTCGAAGATTATTTGCCCATAGAGTTGAGGGTCCATATCTGGGCTCTCTACTCTGTTCCACTGGTCTATGTGTCTGTTTTTATGCCAGTACCATGCTGTCTTGGTGATCACAGCTTTGTAGTAAAGCTTGAAATCAGGTAGCGTGAGTTTTATTTTTGTTTTTCAACATTTCCTTATCGATTCAGGGTCTTTTCTGATTCCATACAAATTTTTGGATTATTTGCTCTAGCTCTTTGAAGAATACTGGTGGAATTTTGATCAGAATGGCATTAAAAGTATAGATTGCTCTAGGCAGTACAGACATTTTAACAATGTTTATTCTTCCAATCCAAGAGCATGGAATGGTCTTCCATCTTTTTGTGTCTTCTTCAATTTCTTTCATGAGTGTTCTGTAGTTCCTCGAGACAGATCCTTTACCTCTTTGGTTAGGTTTATTCCCAGGTATCTTAGGGTTCTTGGTGCTATAGTAAATGGAATCGATTCTCTAATTTCCCTTTCTGTATTTTCATTGTTAGTGTACAAGAAAGCCACTGATTTTTATACATTGACTTTGTATCCTGCCACATTGCTGAATTGCTGTATGAGTTCTAGCAGTTTGGGGGTGGAGTCTTTTGGGTTTTCCATATAAAGAATCATGTCGGGACGCCTGGGTGGCTCAGTTGGTTAAGCAGCTGCCTTCGGCTCAGGTCATGATCCCAGCGTCCTGGGATCGAGTCCCACATCGGGCTCCTTGCTCAGCAGGGAGCCTGCTTCTCCCTCTTCCTCTGCCTGCCATTCTGTCTGCCTGTGCTCGTTCTCTCTCCCTCTCTCTGACAAATAAATAAAAAAATCTTAAAAAAAAAAAAAAGAATCATGTCATCTGCAAGAGAGAGAGTTTGACTTCTTCATTGCCAATTTGGATCCCTTTTATTTCTCTTTGTTGTCTGATTGCTGTTGCTAGGACTTCTAATTCTATGTTGAAGAAGAGTTGTGAGAGTGGGCATCCTTGTCACGTTCCTGATCTCAAAGGGAAGGCTGCAAGCTTTTTCCCATTGAGGATGATATTTGCTGTGGGTCTTTCATAGATAGATTTGAAGTTCAGGAATGTTCCCTTTATCCCTATTCTTTGAAGCGTTTTAATCAGGAACAGATGCTCGATTTTGTCAAATGCTTTTTCTGCTTCAATTGAGAGGACCATGTGGTTCTTCTCTCTTCTCATATTAATTTGTTCTATCACACTGATTGATTTGTGAATGTGGAACCATCCTTGTAGCCCAGGAATGAATCCCACTTGGTCATGGTGGATAATCTTTTGAATGTGCTGTTGGATCCTGTTGGCTAGGATCTTGTTGAGAATCTTAGCATCCATATTCATCAGTGATATTGGTCTGAAATTCTCCTTTTTGGTAGGGTCTTTGCCTCGTTTGGGGATCAGGGTAATGCTGGCTTCATAGAAAGAGTCTGGAAGTTTTCCTTCTGCTTCAATTTTCTGAAACAGCTTCAGGAGTATAGGTGTTATTTCTTCTTTGAAATTTTGGTAGGATTCCCCAGGGAATCTGTCAGGTCCTGGGCTCTTGTTTTTTGGGAGGTTTTTGATCACTGTTTCAATCTCGTTACTAGATATCAGTCTATTCAGGTTGTCAATTTCTTCCTGGTTCAATTTTGGGAGTTTATAGTTTTCCAGGAATGCATCCATTTCATCTAGGTTGCTTAGCTTATTGGCATATAACTGTTGATAATAACTTCTGATGATTGTTTCTACTTCCTTGGTGTTAGTTGTGATCTCTCCCTTTTCATTCATAATTTTATGAATTTGGGCTTTCTCTCTTTTCTTTTGGATTAGTGTGGCCAGTGGTTTATCGATCTTATTGATTCTTTAAAAAAAAAAACAGCTTCTAGTTTCATTGATACGTTCTATGGTATCTCTGGTTTCTACCTCATTGATCTCAGCTCTAATCTTGATTATCTCCCTTATGTGTGGAGTTGGTTTGATTTGTTGTTGAGTCTCCAGTTCTTTAAGGTGTAGAGACAGCTGCTGTGTTCTGGATTTTTCAATTTTTTTGAGAGAGGCTTGGATGGCTCTGTATTTCCCCCTTAGGACCACCTTTGCTGTATCCCATAGGTTTTGGACCGAGTGTCTTCATTCTCATTGGTTTCCATGAATTGTTTCAGTTCTTCTTTGATCTCCTGGTTGATCCAAGCATTCTTAAGCAAGGTGGTCTTTAGCTTCCAGGTGTTTGAGTTCCTTCGGAACTTTTCCTTGTGATTGAGCTCCAGTTTCAAAGCGTTGTGATCTGAGAATATGCAAGGAATAATCTCAGTCTTTTGGTATTGGTTGAGTCCTAATTTGTGACCCAGTATGTGGTCTATTCTGGAGAAGGTTCCGTGTGCACTTGAGAAGAATGAGTATTCTGTTGTTTCAGGGTGGAATGTTCTGTATATATCTATGAGGTCCATCTGGTCCAGTGTGTCATTCAATGCTCTTGTTTCTTTATTGATTTTCTGCTTCGATGTTCTGTTTATTTCTGAGAGGCGTGTTAAGATCTCCTACTATTAATGTATTCATATCAATATGACTCTTTATCTTGATGAACAGTTTTCTTATATAATTGGCTGCTCCCATATTGGGGGCATAGATATTTACAATTGTTAGATCATCTTGGTGGATAGTCTCTTTAAGAATGATGTAGTGTCCTTCTGTATCTCTGACTACAGTCTTTAGTTTAAAATTTAATTTATCTGATATGAGAATCGCTACCCTAGCCTTCTTTTGAGGCCCATTGGCATGAAAGATGCTTCTCCATCCCTTTACTTTCAGTCTGGGTGTATCTTTAGGTTCAAAATGGGTCTCTTGTAGACAACATATGGTTGGGTCCTGTCGTTTTATCCAATCTGCAACCCTGTGCCATTTTATGGGCGCATTTAGGCCATTCACATTGAGAGTGATTATTGATAGATACATTTTTATTGACATCGTGTTACCTTTGAAGTCTTTCTTTCTGTAGATTGTCTCTATATTTCTGTTCAATGCTATTCTTAGGATTTTTCCTCTTTTATAGAACCCCCCTTTAATATTTCCTGCAGTGTTGGCTTGGTGGTTGCATAGTCTTTTAAGCCTTGCTGGTCTTGGAAACTCTTTCTCTCTCCATCCATTTTGAATGTCAGTCTCGCCAAGTATTCTTGACTGCATGTTCTTTTCATTTAATGCCCTGAATATGTCTTGCCAGCCCTTTCTGGCTTGCCAGTTCTCTGTGGACAGGTCTGACGTCATTCTGATGGGCTTTCCTATGTAAGTAAGGAGCCTCTTTGTCCTAGCGGCTTTCAAGAGATTATACCTACAATTATGATTCCTCAATTTGACTATCAGGTGCCTTGATTTTTTTTGGAATCTATAATCTTGGGTGGAGACCATTCGATATCTAGTTGATATCTATTTCGATATCTAGTACATGAATGCTGGTTCCATTTGCAAGATTGGGAAAATTTTCATGAAGAACTTGTTCCACTATATCTTTTAGACTTCTTTCTTTCTCCTCCCCTTCAGGGATTCCAATAATTCTGACGTTGGAACGTTTCATGGCATCATTTATTTTCCTGATTCTGTTTTCACAATCTTGTTATTATTACCAATGTTATCAACATCTGTATACAAATTTTGGGGTGGATGTATAAATTAATTTCCCTTGGACATCTACTTAGCTGTGGAATTGCTGGGTCATATGATAACTATTTTTAACTTTTTGAGGAACTGCCAAACTGTCTTCCAAAGCAATTGCTGCATTATACATTCCTATCAGTAAAGTATGAGGGTTCCAATTTCTCCACATCCTTACTAACACTTATTACTCTCTGTCTTTTTCATTCTAGTCATTTTAGTGGGTGGGAAGTAGTATCTCATAGTTTAATTTGCAATTCCCTAATAATTAATGATGCTGAACATCTTGTTATGTGCTTATTTGTCACTTATATAACTTCTTTGGGGAAATGTTTGTTCAAATCCTTGCCATTTAAAAATTGCATTATTAGTCTTCATTGTTGAGTTGTAGTCCTTCTTTATATATTCTGGATACTAGACTATTATTATTTGTATGATTTACAAATAATATCTTCCATTCTGTTGGTTGTCTTTTCACTTTCTGTGTGGTATCCTTTAGAGTACAAACTTCTCATTTTGTTTGTGCTTTTTCTGTCATCTAAGAAACTGCTGCCAGATTCAAGGACATGAAGATTTGCACTATCTTCTAAGTTTTCTTCTAAGAAGTTTGTTGTTTGAGCTTTTAAAACTAAGTCCTTGGTGCTTTTTGAGTTCATTTCTGTGTATAGTGTGAGGTACAGGTCAACTTTATTAACCAGTTGTTGAAAGACTATTCTTTTCCCCCGTTGAATTAGCGTGGCATGCTTATAAATAATTTATTGACCACAAATTGATAATAAATGACTACTTAGCTCTATTCTAATGGTCTATATGCCTGTCTTTATTCTAGTAGCACACTGTCTTAATTACTGTAGCTTTGTAGTAAAGTTTTAAAATCAGGAAGTGTGAGTCATCTAACTTTGTTCTTTGAGATTGTTTTGGCTATTTGGAGTTTTTCCAATTTACATAAGAATTTTGGTATCAGCCTGTCAATTTTTGCAAAACAGGTGGCTGGGATGTTAATAAAGAATGTAAGGAGTACTGCCATCTTAATAATGTTAACTTTTCCATAAACTTAATATGTGATGTTTTCTGTTTATTAGGTCTTTAATTTCTTTCAGTGATATTTTGTAATTTTCAGTGTATAAGTCTTACTAAACTTATTTCTAATTATTTTATTCCTTTTTTAATCCACATCACCTATTTCACCCATACCCCACTCATCTCTCTTCTAGTAATCATCAGTTCGTTCTCTATGGTTAGGAATCTGTTTCTTGTCTTATCACTCTCTTTTTTTCCGTTCTGCATTGGTTTTGTCTCTTAAATTCCACATATGAGGGGCGCCTGGGTGGGCTCAGTGGGTTAAAGCCTCTGCCTTCGACTTGGGTCATGATCCAAGGGTCCTGGGATTGAGCCCCGCTTTGGGCTCTCTGCTTGACAGGGGGCCTGCTTTCTCCTCTCTCTCTGCCTGCCTCTCTGTCTACTTGTGATCTCTATATGCCAAATAAATAAATAAAAATCTTAAAAAAATATTCCACATATGAATGAAATCCTATGGTATTTGTCTTTCTCTGATTTATTTCACTTAGCATTATAATTATACTCTCCAGATCCATCCATGTTGCTGCAGATGGCAAGATTTCCTTCTTTTTTGTGGCTGAGTAATGTTCCATTATATATGTAATGGAATATATATATGGATATGGATAAAGAAGATGGAATATATATATATATATATATTCATCTATCAATGGACACTTGAGCTGTTTCCATAATTTGACTACTATAAATAATGCTCAATAAACATAGGGGTGCATATATCCTTCCAAATTAGTGGTTTTCTATTCTTTGGGTAAATACCCAGTAGTGTCATTAATAGATCATAAGATAGTTCTATTTTTAACTTTTTGAGAAAGCTCCATACTGTTTTCCACAGTGGCTTCACCAGTTCAAATTTCCACCAACAGTGCAAAGGGTTCCTTTTTTTTGCATCCTTGCCAACACTTTTTGCTTCTTGTATTGCTGATTTTAGCCATTCTGACAAGTGTGAGGTGGTATATCATTGTAGTTTTGATTTGTATTTCTCTGATTACTAGTAATGTTGAACACCTTTTCTTGTCTGTGTATCTTCTTTGGAAAAATGTCTGTTCATGTCTTCTGCCCATTTTTAAACTGGATCATTTATTTTGTGTGTGTGTTGTGTAAATTCTTTATATATTTTGGATACTAACTCTTTATCAGATATATCATTTCCAAATATCTTCTCTCATTCAATAGGTTTTCCTTTAGTTTTTTTGTCTATTGTTTTCTTCACTGTGCAGAAGGAATTTTGATGTTGTCCTAACAGTTTATTTTTGCTTTTGTTTCCCTTGCTCCATAAAACATATCTAAAAAATATAGCTATAACCAGTGCCAGAGAAATTACTACCTATGCCCTCTTCTAGAATTTTTATGGTTTCAGGTCTCATATTTAGGTCTTTAAGCCATTTTAAGTTTA
This sequence comes from Mustela nigripes, assembly GCF_022355385.1. Classification (NCBI taxonomy): domain Eukaryota; kingdom Metazoa; phylum Chordata; class Mammalia; order Carnivora; family Mustelidae; genus Mustela; species Mustela nigripes. The sequence continues at coordinate 101,299,090 of NC_081570.1, forward strand.
TTTTTGTGTATAATATAAGAAAGTGGTTGAGTTTCATTCTTTTGCATGTAGTTATATAGTTTTCCCAACACCATTTGTTGAAGAGAAGTGTTTTATTCCTTTTGATGCTACTTTAAACAGAATTGTTTTCTTAATCTCAATTTTGGATTGATTTTTGTTAATGTAGAAAAATATAATTGAGTTTTATATATTGATCTTATATCTTGCAAACTTGCTGAACTTTTTTATTAGTTCTAATTGTGTGTGTGTGTGTGTGTGTGTGTGTATACATTGTGTTTTGGTAGATTGCATTTCTTAGGATTTTCTAGATATGCTTTTATATCATCTGTAAAAAGAGAGATAGTTTTACATTTTTCCTTTCCAATCTGCTTGCACATTATTTATTCTTATTGTCTGATATCCCTGGTTAGAACCTTCAGTACAATGCTGAGTTGGGAGGATGAGAGCTAACTTTCATGTGCTGTGCCTGATTTTAGACAGAAAGCTTTTAGCTTTTTAACAAATAGCAATAAGAATGCTATTTGTTAGCTGTGGTTTTTTTTTTTTTTTGTTGTTGTTGTTGTTGTTGTTTGTTTGTTTTGTAGATGCCCTATATGAGGTTGAAGAAGTTTCCTTCTGTTCCTAGTGCACTGAGTTTGTTTGTTTGTTTGTTTTTTAATCGTGAAAGGGTGCTGAATTCTGTCAAATGCTTTTTCTGAGTCTTAGGTAGATGATCATGTGGTTTTAGTCTTTTATTTTTTCATATGATATATTATATTGATTGATTTTTGCATCTTGAACCAACCTTGAATTCTTGGGATAAATCCCACTTGGTGACAATGTATAATTCTTTTTACATGTTTCTGAATTCTGTTGGCTAGCACCTTCTTGAGGATTTTTATCTATCTTCATTAAAGATACTGGTCTGGAGTGTTCTTGTGATGACTTTGTCTGGTTTTGTTATCAGGGTAATACTGACCTGACAGAATTAGTTGGGAAGTGTTCCCTCTTCTATATATTGGAAAAGTTTGTGAAAATTCTTCAGTATTAATTCCTCCATAAATGTTTGGTAGAATTTACCAGTGAGGCTATCTGGCCCTGGGCTTTTCTGTGTGCTAAGCTTTAAAATGACCAATTCAATCTTTTACTTCTTATAGGTCTATTCTGAGCTTTTAGTTCTTCTTGACTCAGATTTGGAAGTTTGTACCTTTCCAGAAATTTATCTATTTCACCTACGGTATCTAATCTGTTGACATTCATTGTATTTCCTTATAATTCTCTTCATTTCTGTAAGATTTGTAAAAATGTTTTATCTTTCACTCTTAATTCTAATAATTTGGGTCTCCCCCCTTTTTTCTCGCTCTCTGTCCCTCAAAGTTTGTTAATTTTGTTGATCTTTTCAAAGAAACAACTTCTGGTTTTGTTGACTCTCTCTATGGTTTTCTATTCTGTCTTTTATTTATTTCTATTATAATCTATTATTTACTTCTTTATATTTGCTTCGATTTTAGTTTGCCAAAAAGTTGATTTGAACAATATTTTCAGTTTTCTAGTTGTCTTTATGTAGTAGTGTATTTTCGGGAGTCCTTACTCCATCACTTTGGAAGTGTCTCATACTGACTATCCACCATTGCCTAGGCCCAGAAAACCCTGGGCCTAGGGTCTTGGATCTTGGCTAATTCTGAGACTTCTCTGTGGTTCCAGGTACATTTTACAGTAGGTAATGTGTTTGGTTAAATTTGCAACTTTCCTGGGTTCAAAAAGTCTTCATCATAATGGACCCAAACTGTCAGATTTGACTCTATAACTTATTGAAAGTTGCTCTGGACAGAAAAAAGATGTCCTATAACATCCACTGTTAAGACATATACCATAGACCAGGTGAAGCAGAAATACTGAAATGACAAAAGTAAACCTGATAAACAGGATGTGCCTTTCTTTCTAGGATGTTAACCTGGAGAAACATCTATGCTGAAGCCTAGAGACTCAATGTGGCAAATACAGATCTACATTTTCTGCTAGTGGTTGTTTTTGATTAACCCGATAGCAGTTAGATGATAGAATTCTCATGATTTTACATTCTCATATTTTACATTCACAGTTCAAAGTTTCCAATAAAATTTGCCTCTTCCAACTGATTTCATATACTGAGTAGAGGATATAACCACATTCCATTATTATAAGGTGTTTGTGTATGGTATTGCTAACTAAGACGAGGACTCTTGAAGTCCTTCTTCAAAGCATTCTTATAATGGTTATTACATTTCTGTATCTTCCCCAAAGGAACGACTAGGGCTGGATCATAGTGGTATAAAAGAACAGTCTGACTACTCTCTTTCAGAAGCTTGTTCAAGCATATATACACACACACATACATACACTGTCACCAGAAAGACAATAGGTCTTCTGGTCTAGGGAAATTGGTTTCATTCCTAGAATGAGGGACAGAGGAAGGTTTCCCCTGGGGGATAACAGACCCATTATTTGTCAACTTGTCTTCCTGAAACCCTCTAGCTGGGCGGATGGTCCCACCCCTATTTGTGCATATTATAGTCATAGAGGATAACAACTGTTATACATGCCTCCTATTTGATGTCTTGGTTAATCATTTTAGTGCTGCTAAGGTACAATGGTGGACTATACCAAGCTTAGCCTCCTTTATTATTATTATTATTATATTGTCTAAAATCCTGCCTCCTTCATTATATTGCCCATTGTTCTCATGCTGGTGAGTGATGAGTGATGAGCAACTAACAGGGGGTGGGCAGAGGATTTTTTTGAATGCCATCTTTCAGTGCTATACAACTGCAGAACTATAATAGGTATTGGTAAATTTATTTGGAGGTTGTTTTTTTTTTTTTTTTTTCCATTTGGGAACTTAGGTCTATGTGTTTCTCAGCCAAGAATGGTCAACCTTCCAATCCATTCTTGGGCTGTGTTTTGGGAGAGTCGGCAAACCTGGAAAGAACAAGTGGCTACACAATAATGGTGGATACTGAATGTCGGTAAGTTGGATCTCTTTTCTGTTTATGTCTCTTTCTCCAGTGGCAACTGTCATTGGTTCTAAAATTCCATTGCCCTCATAGCTGTAACCATTTGAGTTTGGTACTATGATAAAAACAAGGCAAAAACTGGCCTCATCACAGAATCTTAAGGGATTCTCATGACATCTGGCAGCACACATGGTACCAGAATACAGATGCTGCCAATCTGCTGAAGAAAATGGACCTTCTGAGTATTGAAGAAGGATTGCGCCCCTTAGCCAACTGCCACATACCACAATGATGTCTCACCTTCAGCACCTGCCTTGCCCCATGACAATCTACACTGGAAGAAGAGGGAGTAGGGTATCATCATTTGGAGAGATGGGAGGCATAAACCAATTTTAGCAGCTTTCACAGTAACGTTTGACACTGAGGCCTTAGTCAGTCATCTTCTGGTTTTGTGCTCTCAGTATTCTCTGACATTGTATGTGACATCCTGGCACTTGTGTCTCTTCTCCGGCAAGTGGAAAGATGAGGGCAAATCCTTCTAAGGCTTCCAAGAGACTGCAGGCTGACACTAAGTGGTTGTGATTAATAGGAAAATGTAGGAAGGTACAAGAGTTGCTAAGAGCTCTCCTCACTGAGTCTTCAAGAACATAGCTTTGCAAGCTATTCTCCTAGGACCCACAGATCATATGTGCCCTCCCATCCTATGGGGACTCTAGGTAAAGTGGCAATGGACTGGAGATGGGAAGAATGGGAGAGTGTGAGTAAGGACAGAGATGGTAGGAGGTGAAGCTGCTCAGGTAGGCACAGGACAGATCACATGAGTGCTTCTAACAGCGCCTGCCACCTACCACATAAAAGATCCCCAACAAATACATTTTAAAACCTTGATCTGAAAATACCAAAGCATTGTAAGACAAGCAGGACAGTGGTTTTCTGCAATGGGTTGTAAAAAGAAGATGAAAAATAAAAGGAGACTGAGAAGTGTGTTCTAAGCACATGAGACAAAGGGAACAACAGCTGTGTGTGGCAGGAATATTCACCAGAGGAGTGAGTTTTCTTATTCAAATGGACACTTCTCTTTGGCACTCTTCATTTCTCCCTAGACCCACCTGGTATGTTCCCTGTGGCTTTGCAATAATAGACGTCCCATCCCCAAAGGTGGCAGAGCAGCTACTGTCCTCGCAGTTGGTGATGATAGTGGCATAGTGTGAGTTTTCTATCCGCATGCACTTCACCTGCCTGGTGACAGTTTGAGGACTCTCAGCTGCAAGCAAATGCAAGGTAAGCAGATCTCACAGGATGCACACATTGGGAAACACGCCTGCCTGCTGAGTTTGCTCCTGTCTCCTGGCCACCTGGGCTAGAAGCTGAGACCATGTGCTGAAAACTTACTTCACAGGGCTAGTATATGGCCTCCTCACTGTCAATGCAGAGGAATTCTTCCAGGATAACTCTTGCTTCTTTAATGTGCTGTTTTGTTCTTATTATTTTTATTTTGTGTAATTGAAAACACCCAGAAAAGCATAAAAAACAATTTAACTATTATATACTCGTCAATCAAAATTTACACTTCTTAATATTTTGCCATATCTGTTTCAACATTCTTAATATGTATATAAAGAGAAAAATTGCAGGTAAGCTGAGGTTCACTTTTCTCCTTATCCCTGGGTTTATCTCCTTCTCTTGAAGTCTACTTTTATCTTTTCTATAAATATATGTATCAAAATCATATATAATCTTATGTGGTTTTAAATATGCATACATTGTATAACACTGTATGTATCATTCTACACCTACATTTTCTACTTGACATTGCTTTGAGACCTTCAGCCATTGTGATATGTAGTTGTGTAGGCATATGTGTGCGTGTGTGTACTTCATTCCTTTTAAGTACTATATAGTATTCTTTTGTAAGAATATACTGCATTTTATTTTTCTATTCTGCTGTTGGTGGACATTTATTTCCCAGCATTTTGATATCATATTCGGTACTGCAAGGGGCACCCTGAACCTGTTTCCTTGTACAAATGAGTAAGAGTGTTGTTAAGAGTGTTTTTCTACATTTACCCAGAAGTGGAGTTAGTGCATCGTATCATATGCCCATTTCAAAGTTACAGATATTTTAAAATTGCCCTCTCCAGTGGTTCTTTTAATCCTCACTCTAACAAGTGGGATACGAAGGTTGTTCTTTTCCACTGGCTTGCCAGTTTTGTTGCACTTAATTTGGCAAGGAAGCATTTAATGCATTAAGCAAATAAGCCCTGGAATTAAAGGAAAGGGAGTCAGGGAATAATTTTCCATTAAAAATCTTGTTTAAATTTAGGTTAGGAAAGGCGTTATGCTTTTAGAGTCTCTGCCCAGGTTCCTGTTAATTAGCACCTGCAGCTTTGTTCTTCTCTCACGCTGTCTGTGATAATGAGAGGCATGTTCAGAATGGAAGGAGGGCCTTATGGAGATGACCTTTATGCAAATCAGATTCCATAAGGATCAACAGAAAAAGGTCTGCCCAAGTTAATGCCCCAGGCAAGAGTCGTGATTATTAACTTTTAGTTGCCACCAATCCAGACTATATTTTAGCAGTGAAAATGGAAAAAGTTACTATTACTATCCATCAGCCAACCAGAGTTATCACTCCCACAACCGTTGAGGATTAAAAAAAAAAAAAAAAAGTAGCAAAAGAGCCATAGAGCCCCTGCTCTAGACTGCACGTGTGTTCTTTGGTTGGCAGAGTTCTTCAAAAAATTATTTTTCTTATGTGTGGGTTAAAAAAGAGTAGTGAGCTTTGTACTCATCTTATTCTAAAGACAGATATTGTCCCATGCTTGGAAAACTTACTTATTTTATTATCTTCTGGAGGAGTAATATGATCTTCATAAACTTGATAAAAGGTTGTAATTCGGGTACCATCAGCATGATCCACTATCCGAGTACCATCTTTTCTTTCCACAATGACCACTCTGTCTTCTCGAGTTGTCATGACCTGAACATACAAAGGCAGAGCATGATCATTTGGTCAGATGGCTAATCCCAAGTCCCTTTATTTTTATACCTCATTGAATACCATCAAAATCCTGGTTATCCATTTGTAAGCTTAAGTTTGATCTCCTCTATTTGGTCAAAGCTTTGCAACAATCCTGGAAGGCAGGTAATGCTATCCCCATGTTGTAGATGAGGGAATGTATGCTTAGAGAAGTTAAGGAATTTGCTCACTGTCACTCAGCAAACACCAGGGCTGGTGTTGCACCGAGGCCGTTGGCCTTGAAAACTGATGCTCCTTCCACTGTTGTACATTGAAAAAAGTTAACATCAGGACTGGCCTAGCCCCGGTCTGTCTGGGAAAATGACCCTAGGTCCTGCCTCCTTGAAAATTGCAGGTTTAAAGTGAGCATGGCGCATGGGGGCTCCCTGGCCTGCTATGCCAATCTCAGTCTAATGCCATCAGAACAGAATGTGAAGATTGGTGGGGAACAGAGGCTGTGGTTTCTCTGTGTCAAGCTGATCCACACACCAACGGGCTCTTGTCTGCTGCTGTTGGTCGTGCCCCAGGTGGGCTCGAAGGGTAAAAGAAGCTGCAGCTGTGGTCATTGCTGGGCCCCCCAGCTGAATGAGGGTGCCACATTGATCTTGCTGCATTTGCTGCCTTTTGTCCTTCCCTAAAGCAGAGCAAATGCAGATGCAGATTAAAGCCTGGTTGTTCTGTTAGCTTGATTGTCCACGGTAACCTGTAATCTTTTCTATTCCAGTGGAAAGGATTATTGTGGAGGATGGATAGAAGGTCTGAGAAGGAAAATAGCTGTTATCATCCAAGGCAGGAAGCTGAAGAATGGTTACCTGGTCAACACCGTATGTCCCAGGTCTGTTCCAACGTGGAGCGCTACCAGACTTGGGACAGTGGGGCAGAGCATACCAGCTCCTGAGCCCCTGCCAGTTGGCTGAGGCTTTGTCAGTCTGTGCCACAGCTCAGCTTCTCCCTCTGCCGATTTATGTTTCCATCCCCTTCCTTGCATAGGTGCTGTCCAGCTGGCAATAACAGTATATTGCAAACTATGTAGCACATGTTTCAATCATCAAGTATTTTCTAACTTGTACTGTCTTAACTGTAAGGGACACAGTATTTCAATGAAGAGTCCAGATGGATATGAGAGTAGGTTTGTTAGCTGTGTTTTGACTCATATTTCTGAGGCCATTGGACGCAGGTGATAATTGCTTTATCTCTTTTCAGTAGGCAGAAATCACTATATTTGAGAGAAATGCATGCTGTCATTATTTTATGTTCTTAACATTGGCACTCTCAGCTAATGCATTTAATGAGAAATACCACTGAAGAATATAGTGGTTGAGAGTATGAGCTCTGGAGTAAAGCTGCCTGAATTCAAATCCTAACTTTGCCAATGGCTGGATGACCTAGGCAAGTGGCTTAACTTCTCTGTGCTCTAGTTTCCTCATCTGCAAAATGAAGGCAACACTAGCATCTGCTTCAGGCATATTATGTGGATTAAATGAAATAATGTTGGTAAAGTAATTGACATTTAGTCAGTCATCAAGTCAGCAAGAGTTAATACTACCTTTTTATCCAGTAAAAATATTCACACACTGTGATTTAGAATTATTCAAATATTTCATAACACCACACAACACTGACACTTTCTGATCACCGTATGGTGGGAAAATCATTATTCTCAGTGGTGATAAGAATAGAGTAGCAAGAATATTTACTGAACACCTGATAATGTTGGATATGGCATTAATCTTAGCAACTATTTCAGGTAATCACTATTATCTCCATTTGTAAGTAAGGAAAATTGGATTAGAAGCTTGTCCAAAGTCACACAGCCAGTAGGGAGTGTGGCTGGGGTTCAAACCCAGATCTGTGTCACCACAACGGCAGTGCTTATGCCTCTAATTTAGTGATACTTCATGTCATGTGTCATGAAAAAAAAAATCCATTTTCAATTTTGTTTCATACAACCATGTGATTTCTTGGCCCTTAGGTCCCTGGTGGCTAGGCACACGGGATCTGGATTGCAACCTTGGGGTCCACGTTCTGACTCTACTACTTGCTGTGTGCTTTTGGGGAAATTATGCAACCTTATATTTTTGCCTCATCTGTAAAATGTAAACACTAATCTTTTGTGAGAATAAAAGGAGAACAGGGCTTGGCAAACAGTGAGCGTTCAGTTAAGTATTATTATTACTGTTGTTTTTATTACTCTGTTATATGTTTGATGCTCAACAAATGCTTGGATCCAGGCTCTTGGGCATTGGTTCATGCTTCTGTAATGGTGACAGGTAATAATTAGGGAAACTGAGAGTTATTAAGAAATATTAATCACATTTTCATATTATGCCAAGTAATCTATATCAGAGGCTGAATAAAAGGGAGTTATTTGAAGTGACCAGAAAAACCTTCCTGTAATGATATGTAGTTTGAGTCTCACAAAAAATACAACTAGCAGGCAAGGTAAGAGATTACAAAATTATTTCAGAAGCTGACTAAAGAAGGAAGGAAAACATGTTTGGTTAGGTAATGTAATTCACCTTAATAGCGAGCAGTCATTTTGCTTTTGACCAGCAGCACATGGTTATAAGCAAAGGTAGATATAAGGCTCCTATAAGATAGAACCCAGATATAAGGTACCTATCCATCATGTCATTTATATTCAGAGGGTACTGCAAAGCTCCACCTAAGACTTTAGAGGACTAGCTGAGGGATGGAAAGAGCTCAGTTTTCAGTCACCAACAACTGCTCCTAACTAGGATCTAGCACTGGCTGAATGTGTACTCTTGACCACATTATTCAACTTGCTGAGGCCCGATTTCCTCATAGGTATAACATGATATTCACTGGTGTGGAGACTGAATGAGATAATGTACACAGAACCCCAGTCCCCTAACAGAAAGCCTGCCACATAGAAGGTACTATTGTTCATCCCAGAAGTTTTGATTTCACATCATAAGCCAAACCATTCTTTTCTTTTTTAAGATTTTATTTATTTATTTATGAGAGAGAGAGAGAGAGAGGGCACACAAGTAGGGGGAGGGGTAGAGAGAGAGGGAAAGAGAGAGAGGGAGACTCTCAAATAGACTCTGCATACATACAGAGCATAACATAGGGCTCAATCTCACTACCCTGAGATTGTGACCTGAGCCAAAACCAAGAGTTGGAGGCTTAACGGTGCCTCCAAACCATTAGTTTCTACACCATTCATTTGTTACTTATTCTTAGGCTACAAATAAAATCTTTTGTCCAGTTACTCTGTAACGTTGCCAAATTCTTGCATTATTTAATGTGAGCATCTCCCTAAATATACCATACATTCTTTGGATTCATGGGTCATGAACAAATTTCTACCACTTATTTCAGTTTCACACAAAGAAAAAGGAACAAAGCATAGCCCCTCAACTTCTAGAAGATAAGACATTACACAAATACATTCAACATAAAGAAATAGATGACACAATTAATCTTATATGCCTTAAATGTGATATAAGTATTCATGATTTGTTTCTCATTTCAAAAATTAGTATTTCATGGTACATTTTTCAAGTAAAATAAACCACAGAAGTGTTTTGTACTTGCAAAGAAGGATCCATCTGTTCATCTATCCACCTACTATTTACCAAGTAGTTAGGGTAAATTAAGTATTTGCTAGGTACTCTTCTAATATGTTGTTTCAGAACTCTAATGATTAATAAAATTTTTCAATAAGCAATAGTTTGCCATACCGTTCCATTGACAGGATCTGTGGCCTTGAAGGATAGTAACGGGGTCATGTCTGTTATTCTTTCTAATCCTTTGGTGCCGATTCGATTTCCTTCTGGTGTGGTTGTAAACCAGGTGCCTACATGAACCTCCACAGGAGTTACTCTTTGAACTGTCTCTGGGTGAGGTTCATGGCTTTCATTCTTATGTGCCACTGACGACTGATTTTTGTGACTTTTTCCTGCAGAAGTTCAAGTAAAATCAAACACAATATAATTATAATATCAATTACATAGATTATACATTAAGTTTAACACACTGTAAGCTACCTCAGACACTGTGGCATAGAAATTCTAAGTGGTATTCATCAATTATATTATTTATCAAGTGGGAAAATACCTATTCTGGTCAATTTCTGTATAATTTTGAATGTTGCTTATAGCTCCCTGGATTCCAGATTTAGAGTTTTGTAGCCCAGTTTTTAAAGCCTACCTTTGCTCCATATCTTAAATTCCTTCTTTTGTCTTACTGAACTCTAGCATTTTATCAGATTATTTAACTCTTTATTCCCCTGACTGTGTCATTTTGTTACTCATAGATAGGAAACTGCTTTATTCAGCTGTGGTTCCAAAGAAATTTACCAATCAGGCATATATCCTTGGCCTCTCACTAGGGGAAAGGATCTGTACAATTCAACTACTGCCTCGATAATCATCTGATGCATCCCTCCTTCCAATCCACCACCAACTATTTGGAAAGAAATACAGAACTGAAAAAGCCTTATGGAACTCTGTGAATACTATCTCAATCCCTCTATCATGGATAGATTTGCTCCATTTGTATAAATAATGATGAGTGATCTGTAGGTGAGATTGGCCAGTGTTATCAAATCTCAATGATAAGGTAAACTCAGACCCAGAAGCAAATTACAAACAAAGATAGTGAAGGACTGTTAACTCTAGGAGGATTCCTCAGATTTAGAGTATGAAATGTGCATCAGAGGATGGATCTTGGCCTAAGATGCAGATTTAACTAATAGGAAGAGCCCAATAATACATATGAATAAAGCTAAACTTAACTTTTGCCCTAAAATTTAATTTAGACTTATTTCTATTTCCAGAGTATTAAAAAAGAACTGATAGAATCTAAAGAAATTATTTATACTGACTCTCGGAGAGTCAAAATAATAGAAATAATAAAAGAGAGGTAAAAGTCTCTAATATATGCAAAAAGTGGAACAGAAACAAGATTTGAAAAGGTAATTATTGAGAATTTTCTGGTATAAATAAAAGATATTAATCCATGGACTCAAGAATCCCAATTTATTCTCACTTGGATAAATAAAAAGAAACTCACACCTAGCTACATTGTATTGAAATTATAATAAGAAAAAGAAAATATTTTCAAGGCAGTTAGATTATCTTCACAGCAACAACAATTAGACTGAGAACCAACTTTTCAACAGCAACACTGGAAGCAAGAAGAGTCTAAAGAATTTTTGTCAAAATACTGGAGAGAAAACACCTATCAACCCAGAATTCTGTAACCAGTGAAATTATCATCCAAGGATGGGGACAACATAAAGACATTTTTCAGAAAATACCTGTTACACAATAAATGGATTAGAAGCTCTGATTAAAAGACAAAAATTATCAAATCGAATTTTTAAAATATTCACCTATAAGTTGCGTACAACAGATACATTTAAACAAAAACCACTGAAAGTAAAACAAAGTATGAAAAAGTTATACTGCAAAGGAATTAAATGATAGCTGCTATGGCTATAATAATATAAGCAAAATAGATATTAGGACAAAAAAGAATCCTAGAACAAAAAGCCATTGCATACTGATAAAAAGTTAAATTTACCATGAATATATCTAAATTTATAAGTTAATAAAATCACATCCTCAAAGTATATGAAGAAAAATCTTACAGAAATATTAAAAAGATATAATAATTTCAGAGATAAATATTAAATTATAAGAAGGATGGCCTTGGATAGATTATTCTACCCTTATTTAAACATACTTCTGCTGAATAAATTGATACAGTAGATTAAAAATATTTGTGAGTTTATACAATAATGGTTGGCAAATTTTGACCTGTCAAGCAAATGTGGCTTGCTGTCTGTTGTTGTAGTCTGTGAAGTAATACTTCTTTTAACATTTTTATATAATTAAAAGAAAATTAATTATAATACAATTATAATTAAAAGAAAAATATTTTGCAACACCTGAAAATTATATGAAATTCAAATTCTAGTGTCCATAAATAAGTTTTCCTTAAACACAATACACCATGCTCATTTAATTATGTATTGTCTATGGCTATTTTCATGCTACAATGGCAGAGGTGAGTAGTTGTGACAGAGACAATATGGCTCACAAAGTCTAAATAAACTCTGGGTGTTATATACAACTAATGAATTCTTGAACACTACATCAAAAACTCATGATGTACTATATGTTGGCTAATTGAACATAATAAAAAAATATTTACTATCTTTCCCTTTGTAGAGAAGTTTGCTGAACTTGGAAATAGATTGAATAACACAGCTAACAGTTTTGAACTAACAGTTATAAAGAGAACGCTATACTCAATAACTACAGGATACATGCCCTTTTCAATCATACACAGACTTTTTAAAACAATTGCCCATATTTGAGGCTATACATCACGTTTCAACAATTTTCAAGATTAGTTAAAAATCAATTATTTAAAAATCCTAAAACTACTATCATATGATCTCCCTGATATGAGCAAGTGGTGATGCAACATGGGGGCTTAAGTGGGTACGAGAAGAATCAATGAAACGAGATGGGATTGGGAGGGAGACAAACCATAAGTGACTCTCAATCTCACAAAACAAACTGAGGGTTGCTGGGGGGATGGGGGGGTGGGAGAAGGGCGGTGGGATTATGGACATTGGGGAGGGTATGTGCTATGGTGAGTGCTGTGAAGTGTGTAAACCTGGTGATTCACAGACCTGTACCCCTGGGGATAAAAATATATGTTTATAAAAAATAAAAAAATTTAAAAAAAATCCTAAAACTACTTTATAGTTTTAGAAATTTAGAAGCATGTTTAAATAGCTTGTGGGTCAAAAAGGAAGTCATCTAAATAAAATTTTTAAAAAATTGTAGTCATCTGGAAATTAGAAAATAGAGCTAAAAAAATTATGAAAATACTAAATGGTATTTCTTGTGAGATGGGAGACGCACTTCTGGTACAGCAAGAAAGGATCTTCAAAAAGCCATTCTTCAAAAAGAAAAACAGTGACAACACTGGAAAAAAAATTATTGAAATCAACTCTTTTAGAAATCTGGAAATAGGGCGCCTGGGTGGCTCAGTGGGTTAAGCCGCTGCCTTCGGCTCAGGTCATGATCTCAGGGTCCTGGGATCGAGTCCCGCATCGGGCTCTCTGCTCGGCAGGGAGCCTGCTTCCCTCCCTCTCTCTCTCTGCCTGCCTCTCCATCTACTTGTGATTTCTCTCTGTCAAATAAATAAATAAAATCTTTATAGAAATCTGGAAATAAACCAAAAGAATTACAACAATCAGCTGAATCTCAGTAAGAACAACCTATAGCATGGAGCACTGGGTGTTATACACAAACAATGAATCATGGAACACTACATCAAAAACTAATGATGTAGAGGCACCTGGGTGGCTCAGTGGGTTAAACTTCTGCCTTTGGCTCAGGTCATGATCTGCGAGTCCTGGGATTGAGCCCCACATTGGGCTCTCTGCTCAGCAGGGAGCCTCTTTCCCCCTCTTTCTGCCTGCTTCTCTGCCTACTTGTGATCTCTCTATGTCAAATAAATAGATAAAATCTTAAAAAAAAACAAAAACTAATGATGTGTGGTGACTAATAGAACACAATAAAAAATTAATAATAAAATAAAATCCTAATGCTTAAGCAGAAACCCAATACCCTCGAAATAATAATCAAAAATAAATAAAATTTTAAAAAGAAAAAAAGAGGAATGGCTCCAGACAGAAAATAACAGTGTTGGCGAGAAAGTGAAGAAATAGGAACCCCCCTTCAACGATGCTGGTGAGAATGGAAAACAATGCAGCTGCTTTGGAAAAGTTTGTCAGGTGCTCAAAGTGAGAAACACAGTTACTATTCTAGCAATTCCAATTCTAGCAATTCTAGCAATTCCTGGGTATCCACTCCAGAGAAATGAAAATATATGTCCACACCAAAAACTTGTAAAGAAATGTTCATATCAACTTTATTTACAGTTTCGCAAAAGTGAAACAACTTGTATGTCCGTCAATGGATGAGTGGATAAACAAACTGTGGTGTATCCACACAGCAGAATATTACTCAACCATAAAAATGAAGTGCTGATACAAGTTACAACATAGCTGACCCTTGGAAATATTATGCTAACTAAAAGATGCCAGTCACAAAAGGCCTTGTGTTGTATGCTTCTCTTTAATGGAAATGTCCAGAATATATAAATCTATGGTAACAAAAAGAAGATTGGTGGTTCCAAGGTTCTGGGTAGAGGGGAAAAGAGACTGTCAGCTCCTTGGTACTGGTTTTGGGGAGAAGATGAAGGGAGAAAGGAATCAAAAGAGCACAGGTTTGTTTTTCTTCTCACGGGGGGTGAAATTATTCTGTATGTTATTGTAGTGGTAGATTCACTACATTATGCATTTGTCAAAACTCTCAGAACTATGCAATGTGAAGAATGAACCCTAATGCAAACTATGGACTTCAGTTAATAACAATGTATTGATATTGGTTTTAACAATTATAACACGTGTTTAAAATAGAGAAAACTTTAAGCCAGGTAGGGAGGAAGTATAGGGGAATTCTGTACATTCTGCTCATTTTTTTTTGTAAACCTAAAATCGTTCTTAAAATAAAAAAAGTCTTTTAGTTCCTGTGTGTGTGTATGTGTGTGTGTGTGTGTGTGCATGTGTGTGTGTGTGTGTTTAAGTGAATACATCATCTTAGATGGATGGGCTTTAAAGAAACCTGGAGCACACTATGCTGGAGGCAGAAGCCCTTTGGAACCCCACTGGGCTCTAAGAGAAGTGGCTACCCTTACATCAAGTCCTCTCCCATCAGAAAAGGAGGGGAACCTTTGAGCTGGGAAGTTTGGAAGCAATGAGGATGCCTTCATTCACTTCAACCAGGAGCCCTCAGCTACTACTAAAGGAAAGTCTATTTCTTTACATTTTGAGTCACCGAAAAGGAAATTCAGTTTGCCTTTATACAAGGTTACTGGTTACTGTGGGAAGATGTGTGAAATTAGCAAAGAAGATTAAATCTTGGTCTCAGATCATTTAAGTCCCATGAGAAATTGAGAAAAGTTTGTGATGCAGATGCCCAGACTCCAGTCACAGCTGTACCACTTACTAGCTGAGAGACCTCGAGAAAGTGACTTAACCTCTGTGTCTCAATTTCTTCATCGGTAAAGTGGAATTATTAAAATATATACATAGAAACCAGAGTTGCTATGAGAATTAACTGATTTAATATTTTAAAGTATTCAGAATTGTGCCTGGTACACAAACACACATCTCCTACAAATTAATATGGAAATAATAAACATCTCAATAGTAAACTGAGAAAATCTGTGAATAGAAAATTCACAAAAAGAAAAAAATGATGTTTAACCCCACCAGTAATAAAGAAATGTAAATTAATGTAATAAAAATATTGTTAATTATCTATGAAATCAAATTAATAAGGAAATCCAGCACTGGCAAGGGTATGAGGAAACAAATATTTTCATACTGCATTGGAGGTGGGGGTGTCAATTGAAAATATCTCTGAGGAGAACAATTTCATATATTAGATTATGGCAGGCACGGTTGATTGCTTACTCAATCGTTATCCAATTTTCTTTTCCCCAAATAGTACTGCTCCTTTCCTGAGAAAAAAATTCAGAAATGTCAGGTGTGGGTTTTCCTACCCTAGGTGCTTGGCCAGGTCTAGTCAATGGGATATAAGGGGAGGTCTGCTGGTGGGGACAGGGGGTGGAATCTGGAAATGTCTTCCTCCCTGACAAAAAGAGACACTTGAAAGTTCTTATATTCTTTCTCTTTGTGTTTTGCTTTGAGAGTTACCACAAGAGAACCTTACACCTAGAGCTGGTGTGGCCTTTTCCCAGCTCACGGCTCAGAGGAAAAGGTCCAGAGAACCAGAGAATCCTAGTTAGTACCTTGATATCATTGATCTGCTCAACTAACCCTACAACAGTAGCCCAGGCATTAGAGCTAATGCTATGTAAGGGTATATAACAACACAGGAAGATGTTCATTATTTATTACTAAGAGAAAAAAGCTGTTCATGAAACAGTGTGTAATGCTGTGATTCAATTAAGATGTACACACATGTATACATGTGAGTATACTTGAATATATACATGGAAAAGATGAGAAGTGTAAGATTTATTAAACCCATCATCAGTTGAGATCCTTCAATTATTACCTTTCTTTGGAATGACAATCTCAGACGGTGCTGTTTCTGACTTTTGCTGAGAAACTGTGTCCATCAAGTCTCCACTATGAGGACTTGGTGGCATTTCAACAGGAGGAGAAACAGGACCTGAGTCAGGACTACTGCTCACAACGCCATCTGCAAAGAGAACCTGGAAGGAAAAGCAGAAGTTCCTACGTTCTCAGCAGCAAGGAAGAAGCTGGTTAACATTTAACACTGTGTTAACATTGGCATAGGTTAAAGTCAATCCGAAGGAAAAGTGCT
Organism: Mustela nigripes; assembly: GCF_022355385.1. Lineage (NCBI taxonomy): Eukaryota > Metazoa > Chordata > Mammalia > Carnivora > Mustelidae > Mustela > Mustela nigripes. Next base: position 101,315,493 of record NC_081570.1, read on the forward strand.
GTTCGCAGACCTCCAGACTAAGCACAAAGCATATTTTAGGATGGTAACTGTGGAGCTAAGAGACTATTATAGCTTAATAACAGCATGATAAATATCATTCATGGTTTTCCGTGTACCTTCTATGTTGTTTCTTTTCTTTTTATATCTGTCTTTATTGGACTGACTTAAGTTTTATTTTTTTGTATTTATTTGTTTTATTTTTATTTTCTCCATTCTGTGCAACTAGAAAATTATCCGCCCTATTTCAGCTTATATAATAACTACATTTAAAATTTTATCACATGTTTAAATGTTTAGTCTCTATCAACGTCTATCACTAGTATGTGTCTCGTCTATAGTTATCATTAATACATCTACCCGGATCAGTATCTATAGCCTACCAATGAACATACGAACATGACAAAAACCTCCACCAGGGCTGCTAATGAGAAATCTAATGTCCATTCAGTTCTCATTCTATAGGAGGTAACTGGTTTCTTTAAGGAAGCTTTTGGGATTGTCTACCTGTGCAGTCCCCAAATTGCACTATGACCTGATGATCTTTTAAAGTTAATTAGTATCAATTCTGCTTGGCCCTTGACTGCCCTGTTTAATCTGAAGGGTTTTTGTTGTTGTTTTTTTCTTTTTCTTTCTTTCTTTTTTTTTTTTAACTCTGGGAAAATTCCCTAGATTATTTCTTTCATTATTTTCCCTCTTCACTCCCACTATTTTCTTCTTCTGGAGATTGTATTTTTCAGATCCCTTTTCCACGTCTCATAACTCTTCTCTTCCCCATAATCCACTTCCCTGCCTTAATTTTTCACAGTTGTTTTTCTTTTTTTTCTCCTTTAAAATTTATAATTGAAGTATATTGATATACAATATTGTATTAGTTTCATATATATATGTATATATATATCAATCACTGCAACATGGTGATTTGACACACAATTGTGTCGAATCTATTGTGTTAAATATCTAAGAACTCTTTATTTTATCCACAGTAACTTTTTTATTGTTATTTTGTAGACTGTTAACCTTTCAAGTCTCTGCCTATGTTACTTTTACTCACCTTCAAGTTTTTTGCTTAACTATTTATCCTTATTTTTAGATGCTATTTCTTTAATTTTTGATTATTCTGTAATTTACTTTCATGCAGTTGGTTTTTCTCTAAGGTTGATGATTCTTGCATGCATGGTCATCAGTCCCCTTGAGAGTCACTTTTCACTTCTTGGTGGTATATCCTCTGATTACAGAAACAATTTCCCTGTGATTACTGGGGAGGTATAGAGCAGGCCATATGGCTTTTGGATATTATGACTTCTGGTTCTCACCCTCCAGGTGGTAGTGAGTTAATTGGGGACACTAACTTCATTGTCTGGGTGCAGAGCTCCATCTGTGAAATGTCTGTGTTAGAACTGATTTTTAGTTTTGCTGCAGGTTTTCTCTTGTACTTGCTTTAAACTTTGCTTTTATTTCTCCATTGGTCTGATCTCATCTGACTTGCATTTTCTAGAAATTCTCCTAATCTTCTGATACACTGATGGCCCATTTTGTTGTTTCCCAGTACCGTTATAAATTTATTATTTAAAAGTATTTTTAAAATTATTCTCAGGTGCCTTGAGAGGGGGAGGAGGTAAACACTGTATTTAGTCCTGGATCATATACAGAATAAGTTTGTTTGTATCCTGTATTGCACAGAAAACAATACTAGTCTCCATTTGCCATTTTAAGTGTGACTCCATTTTCAAATGAGTTGTCCCTCTTGCCTACGATAACACTGTTCTTTTCCCCCAGCTTGTTTGTATTGTTCTTTGCAGCAAGAAGGAGTGTTATTTATCTAACATTCCGTTACCTGTGTAGATCCATCCAACATGTATTTGACAACAGTGCCTTGCTTGGTGATAACTCTTGAGGCCTCCTGATCCACAGGTGGCATCACCGTTTTGTGGAATTCATAGTGCTTCACCTTCTGGGGGTAGCTCTGCCGGACCATGATGTCCCAAGTGGGTTCCTCATCCACAACATTCTGATCTTAAAAAAAGAAAAGAAAGAAAGCCTTTCTGTGAACTGAGCAATGCTGTGCAGCTGGTGTTTTATCTTTTTCCTTAATTTTTTTTTATTCTTCTGTCTAAATGTGAATAATAGGACAGTTTTCATAACCTGACAGATGGCCCAGAGCTCTAGTGTTTTGCTGCCTTGTTATAGTCAAGTGTAGTGAATAAGGTCATCTACAAGTTCTTAATAGGTACCTTCTCCGTGTATAGTCCATTCTTCTGAGGAATTCCAGGATATCCCTGGCAAAATTAGGAAGGAAGCAGAGTTTTCCTGTCGTAGATGTTCTCTTTTCTTCCCGTGGGTACTTTTCTCTCATCTTTAAGTAAGCTCTTGCCCCTGCATGCACAATGCTGTTCTGGGGTTCCCTGGTTGTCAGGAGCCCCAGGCGAAGTTACTCAGGCTTGTCCTTCCTAAATCATTCATCACCTTTCAAAGTTAACATAATCCCCTCATCTCTAACCAAATCCAGACTTCTCTCAAGGTTCTATTCTTAGTTAACAATCAAGGAGAAAAACACCTCATAGTTTCCTTCAAAAGAAAATACTATCATTGAGAATTTCTGGCATACAGTAACTATTCAGTTTTTGCTAACTGAATACTTTCCTCTCCTCAACTTACAAAGTGGTTTATCAACATGTAATGATGGCATTTCAGGGACTAGATTGGGCTGTTAGAAAAATATTTCGGAATGGGAGCCCTTCATGATACCCTCTAAATCACAGAAGTATTAGTAACAATAACATTATAAGCATTTACTGAGATGTTTACATATGTTAATTGCTTTGTATATGTATTTTATTCAGCCCGCCTCAACAACCCTTTAAGAGAGATAATTTCACTTTCCAGAATTTCAGATGAAGAAAAACAAAATTAAGACAAATCAGACCAACTGCAGCACTTAGCTTCTTTTCATTTAGGTGGCAAGCAAACATGGCATTGAATTAGTTTTCAATAGGCATACTCTTTTTCTTTGATAGATACTCTTTTTTCAAATATGGTGTACATAAGGGAACTATAATAAAGAGGACATTTGGTTGTGAATTAAAGTCAGGATCCACTGGTACAACAAAACTTTTATCAGATGAAGAAACATGGTCCAGAGATAGTAAGCAACCGAAAGGGACATATATATAACTCAAGTCCCAGGCCAGTGCTTACTTGGTTGCATCTGCTAATTCTACTGCAAGAGTGGGCCTCCATATCAGTGATATTCAAATTCAGTCACTAATGTGGATGCCCCATCATGTTAATTAAAGAGGTCCTACCTGTACTTACTTAGTCATCTTAACGAGTTAGAGGCCATGTACAAAAATAACAGACTTTATAAAATTACATTCTAATATCTGGGAACAAGACTGATATCCTTCAACCACTTAACCTGTACTTGCCTCCACTTACTTTATACTCACTGTCTTTTGATTTGGTCAGACAGCAAATCACTATACCTGTGGCCCTCTGTAGAGCCAGAAAGACAGGGTCCCACCCCATCAAAGTTGTTAAGAGTCCACCAGCCTTGCCATCACTGACCAAGAATGACCTTTAATTTCTGCCACTTAGGAACTGAGTGACCTGGGAAAGTTAATGAACCTCCTGAAGCCTTGATTTATTTTGTAAAATGGAATTATTAGAACTTAGTTTACCATATTTGTGTATTTTTTTATATGTTAAGTACTTAGGGCTGGGGGCTCAAAAAATGCTAGTCATTATTATTATTAGCCTATTGTTCATGATCAACATGTTTAACTGGTATGAAAATACACACGTTTTCAATGGTGATTCAACTGTTTTCTGTATGACATTTACCCCGCCCCCCCCCATGCTGGCTAACACTCACCTGTAGACTCTTGCCCAATAAAGGTCACCAGGAGTCCATTGGGGCAAGACACATTTAGGTTTTGGAAGGTAGGAACATAAGGAGTCTCTTGCAAAACATGTTCTGGTTCTACTTCTTCCTGTAAATAATTTAACAATAATTGTTTGTCATTTTCTAAATGAGCTACTGATTTATTTGGACTAAGCAAGCATTTGCTGAGTGCTTAAGATATGACTTGCCCAGGACTGGTGGACCCTGCAATTGAGCCTGTAAATATGCATGAGTCTGTATTTTTGTGTAAATTATTCTGTTCATAGAATGACACACAGACATGTGAAACAATTAAATTACAGTACCCAACTGTTAGCACATCTCTACTCCCACAAACGAAGACATCAAAATTAATTAGAATAATTAGGAAAGGATCATGGAGGAGTTGGGGCTTAAAGTAGGCCTTGAAAGATGTCTCTGTATGTAAATGTGGGGTTAAGGGCTGACCTATGTGCCCTCTACTGACTTGGTATATCTTTTAAAGTTTGAGTGTTAAAGATGTTATGCTATTAGGAAATGTGTCATTATTTTTCTCTAATAAGCATTACTTTTGTAGTGAGTAGAAACAATTTAAAAAGACATAAAAAGATTATTTATAAACTAATGAAGTTTGGGTGTGTCTACTTCAAAAATCCTAGTTCATTTTATGCTAACTATGCTGAGTTCCTTGTTGGTTACTTGGACCCCAGAATGAAAGTTGTTTAGTTACTTCCAACCAACCCCTCATGATAATCATTTCAGTTTTCCAGTTGGCTCTCTTTTGTTAGCCTCTAAAATCATTCCAACTGATACCCTGTTGCTGCACCTGTAGTTTATTTTAACTAGTCTTGTGCTGTGGATCACCTAGGTTGTTCTGCCTTTGTTACTAACAAATAATAAATTTGGAATAGTTAGCCAAAAGTCAATTAAAAACACAAAGTAAGGGGCACCTGAGTGGCTCAGTCAGTAAAGCGTCTGCATGCAGCTCAGGTCATGATTCTGGAGTCCTGGGACTGAGCCCCATTTTGGGCTTCCTGCTCAGTGGAGCACCTGCTTCTCCCTCTGCCTTTTACTCCCCCTGCTTGTGCTCTCTCTCTATTTTTCTCTCACTCTTGCTCTATCTCAAATTAATAAATAAATAAAATCTTTAAAAGAACTAAACAGAAAGCAAAATTAGGAGGAAAAAATTATGAAGTTCTGTAAAATGAACAATAATGTTCAAAGACATGAACCTGAACCTGCCATGACAAATTTATGATTACACAAAAAAACAGTAATTATCTCCCACCCTTCTATTATTGCCACTTACTAAAATTATGGGATAACTGATTGGTTTGTTATCAGATTGCTTTCAGTAAATTAATGAATCATCTAGGGCTATTCTGCTCAACACTGTAAAATTTTTACTTAATGAGGGTCAAGTACCCTGGATTGAGAAAAGTCATCTAGTATAGCTAAATAAATATGGTGCCGAGGTTAAGTAACGTACAAACACCAGAACTTTTAAAGGACCAAGTTCTGAAATCAATAGTTCTGGTCACTTTTTAATATTTTTTTCTTCTAATAAGTCGAGAATTTGTACACTGTACAAACTGTACAGCTCACCTAGCAAATTTTCAAGATTTCATTAGTGATTTCCTTCTTGTCTGTTTTCTTTTTATCTGTATTCTGGTATTAGGAACATATTTGGAATCAAAGCCTCTGTGTGTGTCTGCATTTGGTGGTATTGGAAGTAGAGGGTGAACTGCTCTTTAGCCAGAAGCCCTGGAGCCCATCAATATCTAAGGCCAAGTCTAATGGAAGTACTTCCTATTTAATTAGAAATATTCTTCTTTCAATTGTTGCTTATCTAACAAAACTAAATAAAGTATTTAGAGAATGGTAGGAACATAACCAACCAAAAGCAAACAACCAGAGTTGAAAAAAGGGTGAGCTCTTCATTCTGAGTTTTGAATGGAAGACCTGAGTCAGTTTGTACATGACAATATGTCTCCTGGTGTAGGGATCCAACTCCTGTGTACACATCTCTTGTTTTCATTCAAAATTGAAACTTCAAGGAATGTTAATACATCTGCACAACAATATACATGTACTAAAATGATACTGTTGGTGTAACTTGTGATTTTAAAAAAGTTAAAACTGAGGTAGAAGTAGGGTTTAGGAATCAATGGCAAGTCTATGCACCTTTTTCTCTTCTTCTTTTGGGTGTTCCTCTTCTTTAAGAAATTCTTTAGGTTTTTCTTTGCCTTTTGTTTTTCCTTTCACTTTGCTTTGAGGAACAGTCACTATAAGAGGAACTACTGTTGTAGTAAGTGCTGATGGGATACTCAACATTGTTTCCAAATTAGGATCCTTATTCTCTATAACAGGAAAAAAGGAGAAACTAGTAAATTGGAATTCATATTTTATGTTTGTTAAATCAATATATAAATGTTTGCATGGCAAATATGTTTTGCATTTTTACCAGCTGGCAACAATTTTTACCTTGCTGAAAATGATTTTTCAGTCAGATAGATTTCAGGGGTAATACAGTTAATTTAAAAATGAGAATTATAGTTAATAAATCTGAGGTACTTAATATTTTGATATATTTGATTGAATCATTATTTCACATGTTTTTGCCTTCCCATCTAGATTATGAACTCCTAAAGATAGTGCAACAACCATCTGTTTGAGAAATATTTTTTGAAATGTTTCTATATGCAACATCTTTGGAGCAGTGGGCAATAATGACAAAATATATATAAAAGACCCTATGAAACCAAAATATTCTAATAATAATTATACTCAAATAGCTTTAATACAAGGACATATTAAATAGGAAAATAATAAGGGATACAAAAAAAGAAATTCAGAAAAGAGAGTTTTCTAGTTGAGTTGATAAAAAGAAATTTTAGAAGTTGTAAAAGATTAATTTTATTCTGGGTCTAATAGTATTGCCAGAATTTTCAAAAGCAAGTTGATCTCTGAAGGAATTTTGTCACAATCTTCTGAGCATCACTGGTGTTTTTGTTTTTGTTTTTTTAAAGATTTTATTTATTTATTTGACAGACAGAGATCACAAGTAGGCAGAGAGGCAGGCAGAGAGAGAGAGAGAGAAAGAGGGAAGCAGGCTTCCTGCGGAGCAGAGAGCCCGATGCGGGGCTCGATCCCAGGACCCGGAGATCATGACCCGAGCCGAAGGCAGCAGCCCAAACCACTGAGCCACCCAGGCGCCCCAGCATCACTGGTGTGTTAAAGGAATTCTATTCTCCTCTGGGTTCCAGGATAATACTCTCCCTGTATTTCTTCTTCCCTCTCTGAACATATTTTTTCTGTCTCCTTTACTAGTTCTTCCTCTTTTGTGAATCCTTAAATGTCATTAGATTCCAGGGGTTTTTCCCTTTATGCTTACAATGGATGTTCTCAACTCTGGCTGCTCATAATGATTGCTCATTGAATTTTTTATAAAAAGCTCAAGCCCCCATCTTGACCCACTGAATCACACTCTCTAGGGATGAGGCAACAGGCATTATATTTATGAAAAGTCACACATGACTGTGATACACCCAAAGCTGAGCTTTATTACGTATAGTAGATCTGAGTATCTCACTCACTACTGGGGCTCTAACTCTCATCTGTATGCTGATGACTCCAAAATTTCTATCACAAGGCATGACCTTTCTTCTCAGCATCAGATTAATATGTCCAACTACCTTTCTATATCTCTCCCTGGTTGTGGTACTGGAGACATTTCAAACTCAGTAAGTCTCTCTTCTGCTAGGAAAGGAAAGCCTCCTATATACTTAATCTCATTTAATGAGCAATCAAGCATCTCATTTCTCAAGTTAGACAGTGAGGTATTTGCATTTTCTCTTTTTGACTGACCTCATACATCCAACCAGTCAACAAGCCATCAGAAATTTCTCTTGAATGGTGCCTCTCCTACCTGTTCCTAACTTACCTCATATTCTCATTAATCTTTTACTTGATTTTCTGCAAAAAGTTCCCAAACTGGTATGGGACCTCTAATACTATCATTTCAGTGTACTTTTGAAACTATCATAAAATTATATTTCTAATATAAAATCCAATTGTATCACTTCTCATCCTTTATTTAAACACCTTTGATACTCATTGATCTTATGGGCCATTGAGTACTGACATTCCACCACTCCAACCACTCTCAACTTTTCCCCTTTCTGTGAAGATGCTATGTTTTTACACAGTTGTATGTTTATACACAATGGTTCTTAATGTCAAGAATTCCCTTTCCTTGTTGCTTTGTCTGGATAGTTACCATTCATCTTTAAAATCCCACCTCAGATACTATACTTTCTCTCTGAAGTATTTTCTAGCTGTTCCCAGTACTATGTTTATATATAATTTCTAGCAATCCAGCAGTTATTTATTTATTCTTTTCCCATCAGACAATGAGTTTTTTTAAAAAAAATTATTTATTTATTTGAGAGAGAGAGAGAGGAAAAAAGAGGGGAGAAGAGGCAGAGGAAGAGGGAGAGAAAGAATCTCAAGCAGACTCCCCACTGAGTGTGTAGCCCAATGTGGAGCTTGATTTCACAACCCTGAGATCGTGACCTGAGGTGAAATCAAGGGTCAGGTGCTCAAATGACTGAGCCATCCAGGTGCCCTTAGACAATGAGTTTTTTTGAATAGATGTGCCATGGTTTTATTCATCATTGTGGCTCAATGCCAGGAAGATTCCTCACCTATAGGAAGTACAGTATATAAATAAGTGAATGGCATCCAGTTATAGGGAGCTGGAAACTCCTCCCTCTCATCCCCAACCATCTGCTCATTCAGTAAAAATTTATGGAGTACCTACCACATGTACTATGAATTGGATAGCCAATGATGAAGACTACAAGGAACTTGCAATGGGTGGATCAAATGAAAAAACCCTCAGGTACAATGTCCTGTGTTAAATCTGTGATAAAGGAATTTATCAGTGCTCCATGGGAACCTAGGAGAAAGACATCTAACACAAAACTTACTCAAATACTTGGAGGTTAAAGAGCATCCTACTAAAGAATGAATGGGTCAACCAGGAAATTAAAGAAGAATTTAAAAGATTCATGAAAACAAATAAAAATGAAAACACAACTGCTTAAAATCTTTGATATGCAGCAAAGGCAGTCCTAAAAGGGAAGTACATAGCACTACAAGTCTTCCTCAAGAAACAAAAAAGATCTCAAGAGGCACCTGGGTGGCTCAGTGGGTTAAGCCTCTGCCTTCAGCTCAGGTCATGATCTCAGGGTCCTGGGATCAAGCCCCACATCAAGTACTCTGCTCAGCAGGGAGTCTGCCCCTCCCCCACCTGCCTCTCTGCCTACTTGTGATCTCTATCTCTGTCAAATAAATAAATAAAATCTTAAAAAAAAAAAAAAAAGATTTCAAATACACAGCATAACCTAACCAAACATCTAAAGGAGCTGGAGAAAGAACAGCAAAAAAGTAGGAGAAAAGAAATAATAAAGATCAGAGCAGAGATCAATGAAATAGAAATCAAAGGAACAGAAGAACGGATCAATGAAACTAGGAGATAGTTCTTTGAAAGAATGGATAAGATAGATAAAACCCTGGTCAGACTTACCAAAAAGAAAAGAGAAAGGACCAAAATTAATAAAATCATATGATTTTATGAAAGAGTAGAGATCACAACCAACACCACAGAAATACAAATAATTATGACAACATAGTATGAGCCATTATATGCTAACAAATTAGGCAGTCTGAAAGAAATGGATGCACTCCTAGGGACATAGAAACTACCAAAACTGAAACAGGAACAAACAGAAAATCTAAACAGACCCACAACCAGCAAGGAAATTGAAGCAGTTGTTAGGGCCAATTTAATGTTAAAACCTGTTTAACTATTAGGGCCTGTTTAGCTGGAGCAACTCCATATTGCCTGGGTAGCCATATTGTTGTTTACATCCATGGACTTCATTCCAGGAATAAACGCCCCAGTAGTTCCTAGTATGGTTCCGGGTATTGATTCCAGGAGTAAACGCCTTAACAATAAAAGCCACATACCTTGGGTCTGCGGTTATGCCCTACAAAATCAGCCTGTGAGATCAGGAGGGGGTTGCTCTCTTCTGAGGCGGCCCTGGCTGGTCAGTCTGATTTCTAATGCTTGGCATAGAATAAAGTTTCACACAACTTTTACTTTGTCTCAGTCTCGTTCCCTGGCCGGTCAGTCTAACTTCTAATGCTTGGCATAGAATAAGGCTTTGATAACTTCCACTTTGTCTCAGTCTTGTTCCTTTGATAACAGACCCCAATAGCAGTAATCAAAAATCTCCCAGCAAACAAGAATGCCAGGCTGGACAGCTTCCATGGGGAATTCTACCAAACATTTAAAAGAAGAATTAATTCCTATTCTTCTGAAGCACTTTCAAAAACTGGAAATGGAACACTTTCAAACTTTTTCTCTGAGGCCAGCATTACCTTGATCCTCAAACCAGACAGAGACCCCACCAAAAAAGGAGAATTACCAACCAATATCCCTGATGAACATGGATGCCAAAATTCTCACCAAGACACTAGCCAATAGGATCCAACAGTACATTAAAAAGATTAATCACATCTATTTTTAACTTTTTGGGGAACTTCCATATTGTTTTCCAGAGTGGCTACACCAGTTTGAATTCCCACCAACACAGTAAGAGGGTTCCCCTATCTCTGCATCCTCGCCAACATCTGTTGTTTCCTCTGTTGTTAATTTCAGCCATTCTAACAGGTGTGAGGTGCCATCTCTTTGTAGTTTTGACTTGTTTTTCTCTGATTATGAGTTATGTTGAGTGATGTTTGAGTGTATTTTTTAGCTATCTGAATGTTTTCTTTCGAAAAATGTCTATTCGTGTCTTCTGCCCATTTCTTAACTGGATTATTTGTTTTTTGGGTGTTCAGTTTGATAAATTCTTTATGGATTTTGGATACTAGCCCTTTATCTGATACATCATTTGCAAATATCCTCTCCCATTCTGTTGGTTGCCTTTTAGTTTTGTTGATTGTTTCCTTTGTGGTGCAAAAGCTTTTTATCTTGAAGTCCCAATAGTTCATTTTTATTTTTGTTTCCATTGCTTCTGGAGACATGTTTAGTAAGAAGTTGCTATGGCTGATGTGGAAGATGTTTCTTCCTATGTTCTTCTCTAGGATTTTGATAGTATTCTGTCTCACATTTAGGTATTTCACTCATTTTGAATTTATTTTTGTGTAAGGTATAAGAAGGAGGTTGAATTTCCTTCTTTTGCATGTTGCTGTCCAGTTTTCCCAGCACCATTTATTGAAGAGACTTTTTCCCATTGGATAGTCTTTCCTGCTTTGTCTAAAAATAATTGTGAATCTATTTCTGGATTTTCTATTCTGTTCTACTGATATATGTGTCTATTTTTGTGCCAGCACAATACTGTCTTGATGATTACAGCTTTGTAATATAACTTGAAGTCCGGAATTGTGACGCCCTCAGCTTTGCTTTCCTTTTCAAGATTGCTTTGGTTATTTGGGGTCTTTTGTGGTTCCATACAAATTTTAGGATTGTTTGTGCTAGCTGTGTGAAAAATGCTTTTGGTATTTTGATAAGGATTGCATTAAGTATGTAGATTGCTTTAGATAGTATAGACATTTTAACAACAGTCATTCTTCCAACCACAAACACTGGAAACCTTTCTATTTCTTTCATATTATAAACATTTTCAAATGCAGTACTTATAAATGTGAAATTAGGAACATTTGTTTTAAATGGAATAATTGCATAATAAGTTAAGGATGAGATCAAGAATAAGGAAATCACTGGGAAACAGCAGCAATATAGTTTATAGAGAGTAGAGTATAAATATCTTAATCTGAAATCGTGATAAGCTATGTTCAGAAGGGATAGGATTTTTTAGTGAATGTGCATGATAATGGAGTTAATAATTTGTTACATAATTTGTTAGGCAGAGAATGACTTCAAATGCTGGCTTAGAAACAAATCAAATATAAGATTAAAAGACAAAATCCCAAATAAATAAAAAATACTAACAAATTTAATGGGCTCTCTAACTCACTAGAGTACTACAATATTTGCACAAGGTAAGAAAAAGATTATAACGAACCTATGGAATGATGTTTCTGCAGAAAAGGAGTTACATAGTTAGGCAGACAGTTGGATCACTATGATCTATATGTAGTTTGAAGTCTATATAGCATAGGGATTATCTTCCAATTTCGTAAAGCTTTTTTTTTTTTTTTTTTTTTTTAAATGTGTGCCTATATCCCTGTAAAATGCCTGGGAGCCCACAAAATTTCTCAATTGGTTCTTGGTTAAATGACATATTATTTTGTGGTTTGTAAGGAAATAGCTTCCAGTTGGAGAATTTGTTCATTAAATGTGGGGTAAAGTAATCCTTTAAGATGTCCAATGAATGGTTCCTTTAAGACTGTTAAGTCCTGAAGCACACTGAGCATTTCCACAATCACAGGACTCATAAAAATATCATTATGTGGAAAACCAAGAGGATACTTGGAGAAATCATGCTTTTTGGGGGGCATGAACAGACTTATTTTCCCAGGCTAGTTAACAAAGATAACTGAAATACATATAATTTTATATGTATATGTGATTCTATGTAAAATTGTATATATGATAAATTGTTTCAAATGTCAAAGCACTGTTATTTTCTATGTATGAGCAACTATATATGTGCATACATGTAAACACACACGTATGTACGCACTCAAACATATATTCCCACCTTTCTAAGAAAAGAGGGGCGTTAAATCAAAACAAGTTTATCAACATGTAAGCAGATTGAGGATGGGCAGATGCCCTTGGTCATGGGACACTTATCCTTGCTATTGTGCTTATTTTACCTGGGGCCATTCCACTTGGTCCATAGTAACTTATTGAGAGGCAGATCCCATTTTCTAAGGTGGCAGAAAAAGATCCAAACTTGCTGATAACTTTATTCTCTGCATCTGATTTTCCTAAAAGGCAAATTCAAATCAAGGACATTTCCATTTTATTAAAAAGAAATGGAAGCAAAACAGTGCAAAGTGGAAATCACATAGATAAAAATGTGGACATAATTAATTCAGTTATTGATATATATGTATGTACCAATGGATTATTATGAAATTATTAGAAAACTTTGTTTTCAAAGAGTATTTAATGAATGGGAAAATGTTCATGATGATAAAGTAAGAAATACACTGCAATAGTGGCCACTGCTGGGGTGGTAGAATTAGGTGCAACTCTCGTTTTCTTTAAATATTCTTATATTTCCTAATTTTTAAAATAAACCACATACTCTTTTATCCAGCAAAACAAAGAAAAGTAATTTAAAAATTTCTGTTTTAAGGTCTGGAGTACATTCAAACTTTCAAACATCATGTTCTTGAGTTTGGAAAATACTGGGATCATGAATTTATTAGTAAGATTTGGTTATTTGTCTTATTACGAGTTTGAGTTGAAAACATCCTATTAATTAACTCTTCTCCTTTTGCAGGTATAACCTATGTAACACTGGGCAGATAACATTGCTTCTCTGGGTGGTGTTGCCTAGAGATGTTAAATAGTGTTATCAGGAAGTTTCATGTTGTATCTTCAATGGACAAACACCTGGAGCTCTCATCTATTTGCAGGTAGAGACTATCAAGACCAAATGTAGGATTTTTCTCTTGTCCTTGCAACCTAAGACATTTGATACCATGGAGAGAACTAAGTGATAGAGCATAGAAGGAAAGCCCAGCATTTGTAGTGAATATTGGAGAAAAGCTGAAACTTCAGCAGAAATCAACTAATGCAGACCTGAGTCCTAGAGACTGCACTTGATACAAGTTGTGTAAAACAAAATTCAGGCCAGAATGGACACTGCAAATGCAATGTTGCTACATAAAGGTAGCCAGCTATATAGACTTTGTATGACAACTGGAATCAATAGCTGGTCATCCAGAGGGGGCAAAACCAAGTTAGCAGTCCACTGTCGATGTGCTATGTATATAATGCAGGTACACATTACCTCAGGGAAAATGTATATAAGCAGAATCGCAAAACACTTTCCTTACCATCTGGAAAAATGAGCCTAGGTGCTAAGTGAAAGAGATGTGTGGGTTAGACACAAAGATGCTACTGCTTACCTGTTTCAAGATTCTGCTCTTCCTCTCTGTTTTCTTTCACATCTTCTGAAGAATAATCCTCTTCTTTTTTTCCCTTTTTCACAATTTCCTTAGGGTCTTTTAAATGAGTTATAAAAGTATGCCTGTCCTTTTTCACTGTCACCTTGATAAAAGTTGGCCCTGTGGAAAATAAGGGATAGAAGACTGCTACCGATGCCCCATTAAGGTCCTTGACAAGACACCTAAATAATGCAGCATAGAATGTAACTAAGGGCATGGAAACATCTATGGACATCACTATTTTATAGAAAGGTGCCTCAGGAATAATGTGATGTGATTTTTAAAAAATTTTCAAAGACAACTTTATTCATGACACATATTAAAAACAAAACAAAACAAAACTCCCACCCCCCTGGAAATGAGTAAATAAATAAATAAATAAATAAATAAATAAATAAAATCCACCTCCCACCTCCCTGTTCAATAAAATAAAAGGGGAAATAAAGGGAATAAAATAAAAGGGAAAAATAAAATAAAAGGGAAAAAAAGGCAAAGGAAAACAAAACAAAACAAAAAACCGGAAAACAAAGAAAAACCCACCCCAAAACAAGGTAGTGCATTTCCCCAGGGGGTAGGGGATTTTACACTGGAGCCTCTGGGAGCAGGAGGGAGATCTTCTGGCTACAGAAACCTGCAAAGAAAGACCCTCAAAACAAAAAGAAACAAAAGGGAACAAGAGAGATCACCAGGCCATCTGGAAGGGCAGAGAGCCTGACAAGAGGGGTGGGGTGGGTGGCAAATTGGCAAGACAAGAGCAGGTGGAGGGGACTGTGGAAAGTTAGGGAGAAGAGGAGGGAAGGTAACAAGCAGAACAGTTTGGTGTGCTTCCAGGGCCCTGGGTAAAAACAGCCCCCTACCACCCATGCCCATCGACCCTTGAGCAGCCCCCAAGGGAGTGAAGTCGGACAGGGAAACAAGGGGAGCAGCTTGCGCAGTTGAGATGTGTCCATGGTGAGACCCCAGAGTGAATGAGCAGCCCCCTGCCCCACTCCCTGGGCCTTCCGCTCCTCTGCAAAGCAGGTCCCTCCTCAGCAGTTAGTTATGGGATTCTACCTGCTTCCACAGTATATCTTAAAAAAAAATTTTTTTTTTCCATCAAGATCATTTTCTATTTTTCTTTTTTTTTTTTTTAATTCTTTTTTTCCCTTTCTTTCCTCTTTTTTTTTTTCCCTCTCTCCTCCTAATACACACTTTTTTAGTAAGAGGAATACCATGATGTCACTCTAGCCCAGCCCCTGTAGATGTGACCCGGGAGCCAGAAATAAATGGCAAGTGGTTCAGGGAGATGTTTGCAGACTTTCTAATCAAATTACAAAAGAGAAAATACATTGGTTGAGACTATTGTACACCTATACTCAACTTGGTGATTAATCACATGAGCTAGTTGTATTTTACAGCTTATAAAGAATTACATCAATGGTAATTAGAGTATTGTTATCATTAGTAGCAGCAAATCAAGAGTTTTCCAAATGGCAGTTTCCCTCTTCTGGTGTTCTCATTTTTTGCCTTCTTTTTCAGCTTTTCTCTTCTCTTCTTCTTCTTCTTTTTTTTTTTTAATCCAGCTTGTTCTTTTCAACTTTGATTGAGCTATCTTCTGCCTAATTGATAGGATTAGTATTTGCTGTGACTCGTATGAAACTAATAAACATGAGCATATACAAATTTCCATAAGCGTGAGGAATAGTTATGGAAAATAGAACACAGCATCACAAAACTTGAGTCCAGCAGTTTTCTCAGTTATGTGATTTTGAGCTCCATTTTTAATTACTATTAATTGTACACTATACCCCAGGATGATATTCAAAATATTTAAAATATCAAATATCAACTATGAAAACATATGATCATATAAATATGTGTACCTATATTAATAACAATCCCTATCATGGTTTAAATAAACAAGCTTTATATAATAAAATGGTCTGACATTTGATATAAGTTGCATCGCCAACCATTGTTTAAATAATTTGAATGACTTCCAGGCCTTTTTATTTTAAAAAATTATTGATGTGATCTTTTGTTTGATGGGGTGATTATCATCTAATGATGCTTCCACTTGAGCCATGACTTCACATAGGGAACAGCATGTAACTTTTGCAATGACTTCCTTCTTACATTGGTAGATATTAGATGACAAGAAAGAAGGAAGGGAAGAGAGAGGGGTTAAGAGAGAGAAAGGTAGGGAGGGGAGGACAGGAAACGAGGAGGGGTAAGCTGGTCCAGACAGAGGGTGGGGGTAGGAGGAGCCTGTGTTACCCCTTGCTGGGGGGCATAACCTTGTGGACATTAAACAGGGCCCTGCTCAAATTTCAAATTTCTTCCACACTGACCTCCTCACAGTTCTGAGACAATAAGCTACCAAATAAAGCCCAGGTTCTCAAATCCACCTGAGAGATCTTTTTTTTTTTTTTTTTTTTTTTTTTTTTTAAATTTACTTGACAGACAGAGATCACAAGTAGGCAGAGAAACAGGAAGAGAGAGAGAAGGGGAAGCAGGCTCCCTGCTGAGAAGAGAGCCCAATGCAGGGCTCTCTCCTAGGACCCTGAGATCATGACCTGAGCTGAAGACAGAGGCTTTAATCCACTAAGCCGCCCAG
The DNA here is from genome assembly GCF_022355385.1 of Mustela nigripes. NCBI lineage: Eukaryota > Metazoa > Chordata > Mammalia > Carnivora > Mustelidae > Mustela > Mustela nigripes. The sequence continues at coordinate 101,332,127 of NC_081570.1, forward strand.
GCACCCCTACCTAAGAGATCTTTAAAGCCCAGTGAAAAGATAGACCCTGCAAGATGTCCCTGACAGGTTCCCTAGAGCTCGTATCTGCTTCTTGGGAAGAATTACACATTTCCTTTAGGGGTTTTCTAGACTAGGTCCTCACTGCATCCACAAGGCTCATCTCCTCATCTCCCATTCAAAGACTTCTGAATCCAGAAGAAACTTCTCTGTAGCAAAAATACCTGGACCTTGGCAGCAGAACCCCAAGCTTGGTGCTCCAGAGCCCAGATTAGAAATTTGCTCTCAAATCACAGTGTGTGCTTGGTTTCTGAGATAACGCTACGTGCAGTAATTAATATTACTAATTAATTATGTTTATTGTGGTTACTATTATAGTATTTTTGAATCATACAGAAACATTTCAAGATTTTAACAACCAGAAAGTTTGTAACAGTATGTCCCAGCTAACCTCTCAGCTGGCTTGTGCCTTGCAGTCAATTGTAACAGAAGAATGTGAAGGCTGGAAGTGCTGAATGTGGTGTATAATAAAGAAAATTGGGTACATTACCACTCTCACCTATCACATCCAAGGGTACAAGGCCCCAAGATGATTTGAAATGCGTTAGTATCTTCCAAACTATTAACCGGCTGTGTTCAAAAGGTACCTTTTTCAAATGTTGTCTTCTCTACTTCAATCTGCCCTCCATCTGAAGGATACAGATAAGAATTTGTTCCTGAGATTTGGACGGGTATGTCTCCCATATTATATCCATGAAACTAGAAGGGAAAACATCAAGCTTTGAGTGTGAAATGGCAACTACAAAAATCAACTCATCAGTGTGAGCCAGTTAGAGATGCTGTAAGCTTAATTCTGCTAAATGAATGTCTGTTCACTTTATAGATTCACAGGACAGTGTCCATATTATCTTTAGCACCTCCTGTGATATTACAAGGACAGGCAGAATTAAAGGAGGTCCATGATTTTAAAATCTGTTCACCGGAGCATCCTTCCAGGTAGTACAGATCAAATAATTATACTACTGAAAAGCAGTGGGAGAAGAAATCAATTTCTCTTTCATTGGCTATTAATTTTCTGTTTAAAGTAAACTGATATATTGAGGAATAGTGACACTTTATGCATTTTCCTTGACACTTTATACTTTAGGAAGGAATATGGTAATGACATTTTTTGCTAAGTGTTGCTAATAGAACTCCAAATGATTGTGATGCATGCTAATGCCTGAGAACTGGCTTAGAGTAGCTGCTAGAAAGAACAAGAGCTGTTACATTTTTGTCCATCTCTTGCCCATTAGGTTTTCCTTATAAGACTGCCTGGGGGACAGACTGGCAAAGGGATGATTTTACCAAAGCCTACAAGCAAAATACATGGGTGCATGCTCAGCAAGGCCTGTCACCTGAGACAATACAGCTAGCTTTTGTATGCACTTTGATCGTTCACAGTTGCTTTATTTACATTAACCTAAATGAATGCTTTTGTGTCAAATCCCCATTTTTCTTGCCCTTAGTAACCTAGTTTCACAGTACTCAAGAAAAACTGGCCTGATGGTATTCCCATCTTGGAGACTGGCTACAGTGAAAGTCCTAGGTATCTGAGGGTTGAGTATGGGTCTGAGGTCATCTATGCTAGAAGAAACTTCAAGGCCTTCTGTGGTGTCAGTGAAGACTGGGAACCTTGTGATTCCACAGAAGCTGTGTTTCTCCCAGAACAATTTGAAAGGACCCAAAGAGGCTTCTTGGAATGCTGATTTTACCGGATAAATGATCTCAGGTTCTGGTTGCTGGAGGGGTTCCTCTGCTACTTCTGGAATCTTCATTTGTTCTTCTTTAGATTTCTCCTTGAAAAGAAATTTTTTCTTTGAAGCTTTACTGTCTTCTTTCTCTACCTTTTCCTTGCCTTTCTTTTTACCAGCTTCCTTACTCTTCTTTTCTGCTTTTTTTTCTTCCTTTAAGCGCTCTTCTTCTGCTAATCGATCTTGTTCTTCTTTCCATGCCTATAAACGCATTTAAAAAAAATTAACAGGATTTTGAAACAAATTAGATCCCATTCAGGTTCATTTTGGAGAATACTTTATACGCTTTTTATAAGGCACCTCTGATAAATTAAGATCCTGAGCTAGAAACCTTGGAGTTACCCTCGACTCTCTTCTTATACCCAACTTCCATGTACCACGTCCTGCCAAGCTCTTTAGAGAATTCTCTTTATTGAGCTTCCTCTCTCACCTTCTTTGAATTTTCCTTTAATTCAGGTCTTCTCATTTTATCCTGAACTATTACATCAGCCTCTTAGCTGGTCTCCCTCCCTTCTATATTTTTCCACATGAATCCAGTCCCTAGTTTAAGTCTTCTTAATCCAGCAATATGGTGGACCAGATGTTCAGAGAAACACTCCTGGCATAAAACATTTCAAAAATGATAGATAAAATGTAAAAATCATCATTGCAATGCATAGCAGGGCTGGCAACAAAATAAAAGGTATGAAAAAGCACTAATCTAATGAGGAACAGGAGTATTCAGGACAGAAGTTTCTGAGGGCTTTATGTCCATCCCTGGCAGCTTAGAACAGGAGTTTCAATGAGTTACAGGGACTAAAGCATTAACCTGGGAGATCAAATCAGAGACCTCTGAATAGAGCAGATATTTTTAAAAAATGACACCTTCGTTGAGTGAACTAAAAAAAAACAAAAAAAAACAAAACACAAAACCTTTCCCTATAGAGGAAGAGCATGAATTCTAGCTTGATTCTTTGTCCCTGAGTTAAAGATTGAGAAGAGATGGGGGGAATCTCCCCTGAGAACTAATGACAAGTTGTCCTCACAGAGATTTGAGGCCAAAATATATTACCTTAAAAATGTATTCTAAAAAGGTTGTGGGTGGATATGCGCTCACAAATGAGAATGAGTAAGTAAGCCAGAAGCAAGATTCTGAAGGAGAAGCATACTGTGAAGACATATCTGTGAAGTCGAAGAAGATATTGGAATTATCAAATAGAGGAGATAACATAAGTATTTGAATCTGCTTACTCTTTAATTTGTTTAAAGAGAAAGAAGTGTCCAAAGATAAATAGGAAACAAAAAAAGTATCAAAAATAGGAAGGTGAGTTTGAAATCTCTGTTAGAAATGAAATAGAACTTTAGAAAAGGTAGCATTTGAATAGATTATGGCTGAGTCGTTTCCAGAATTGATGAAAGACATGCACCCTAACATTCAGGAAGGCCAATGAGTGAAAAGCAGGAAGTAACAGGGGTGTGTGGACTTCAAAAATAAGTCAGTCAGAGAAAGACAAATATATGATTTCATATGATATTTCATAGTGTGATCTATTCTGGAGAATACTCCATGGACACCCCAGAACAATGTGTATTCTGTTGTTTTAGGATGGAATGTTCTGAATGTATCTACGAAGTCCATCTGGTCCAGTGTGTTATTCAAAGCCCTTGTTTCTTCTTTGATCTTCTGCTTAGAAGATCTGTCCATTGCTGTGAATGGGGTGTTAAAGTCTCCTACTATTATTGTATTATTATCAATGTGCTTCTTTAACTTTGTTATTAACTGGCTTATGTAACTGGATTCTCCCAAGTTAGGAGCATAAATATTTATAATTATTAGATCTTCTTGTTGAATAGGCCCTTTTAACTATGATATAGTGTCCCTCTTCATCCCTTACTACAGTCTTTGGTTTAAAATCTAATTTGTCTGTTATAAGGATTGCTACCCCAGCTTTCTTTTGATGTCCCATAGCATGATAAGTGGTTCTCCATTTCCTCACTTTCAATCTGGAGGTGTCCTTTAGGTCTAAAATGAATTTCTTACAGACACCAGATAGGTCTTCCTTTTTTATCTAATCTGATACTCTGTCTTCTGATTGGAGCATTTATCCCATTTACATTCAGAGCAACTATTGGAAGAAATGAATTTCGTGCCATTGTATTACCTATAAAGTCATTCTTTCTGTATATTGCTTCTGTTCCTTTCTGGCCTCTGTTACTTTTGGGTGCTCTCGCCACTTACAAGATCCCCTTTAATATTTCTCTCTCTCTCTTTTTTTAAAGATTTTATTTTTTTATTTGGAAGAGAGACAGAACAAGAGAGAGAGTATGCTTGATTTTAATACGTATGTCCAGCTTTCCAAAGTAGAAGTGCCCACTTATATTTCAACCAGCAGTATATGAGAATTCACTTTGCTTCCCATCCTTGACAAAATGTGCTTTTTGTCTTTTAAATTTTTGGCCAAAAATGATGGATTTGACTACATAAAAGTAAAATACTTCTGTATAAATAAAAACATAAATGACACTTATTAATAAGGAAATTGTTTTATATTTTATAAATATCCAGATTATAGACTAACAATCTTGCTCTGAAAATAAGTTAAATCTCTAGATATTATCTGGAAGTGACAGTAATGATAGGTTGCTATGAAACAAAGTTATGTGGCCGAGTTAAAAAAATATATATATATCAATCTAAATCAAAACCACACAAATGCAGACCCACTTCCTTATTCGTGCATGTGTGCAGGTACGAGTATAGACCATACCAAATCATTACTATTTCTTATTTTCAGGGGCTTAGGAGAGTCGAAGTAATTTTGATTTATTGTAAACCATATATCAATTTTGTAATAAAATTCCAATTAAAAATTGGAAACAAAAAACAAATACCTGCAGCAGAAAGAGGGAGTATACTAAGTATGAACAAGACACCGCCCTGGATTTTGGTTATATAAATGTGAATGACACAGAGTCCTTTAAAGGTTTATAGCCTGGAGAAGAAGACAGCTCAGCGGAGAGACTGCTTTTTCATTGCAGATTCAATTATTTCTGAGAGTTTAGTAAAAAAAGATCACTTCTATTTCACCACACAAACTCTCTATCACACAGTAAATTTGAATTTGTAATGATTCAGTGTCATTTGTCTTTTCTTGAATTACCTTGAGAGAGCCTTCTAAAATGAAAGGAATCTTTTCCTTCTCTTTTTCTTTTTCTTGATCTGCTATCTCTGTTTTGTTCATTCCTTTGCTACCTATAACCAGAGAAAATTAAATTTCTTAGTAACTCTCAACAACAAAGTTTCGTAGAAGGACCAAATGTCTGGATTGTAGGGGATCTTATAGGCAAGCAAGTCCAACTCTCTGTTCATTCATCTCTCACTTTTTCTCACTGCCTCTAGAGCAGATTTCTGAAGTGGAAGTGAGCTCCTCTAGAGATGAGGAAGTCATTGTCCTTGGTGGAAGCAAGGAATTCCATTCTCACTATGTTGTGACCCTGAAGCTTTTATTGAAGTAGACTCTCTCTTCCTACGGCTTTTGGAATCTGTAAGCATTCTTATGGAGAGATACTGACTCTGAATTTGTCTCCTATATTGTCAATAAATCCTAGATAGATGAACCTATCAAGCCTGCCGAAATAAAGACATCTGGCATTTCCCTAACATCACATTTAATCTGCTGGACAGATCGAATCTGCCAGGTCTGGCAGGAAGCGGCATCAATATAATGTCAAATATTCCATTATCCCATCATCGATCTCATCATATTTGGAATGCAACTATTTGATTTTTTAGAAAAAGTAAAGAGTCACAGAAATTTATAGGCAACTCTTTTTAATACTTAAGTATTCAGTTCTGATTACATTAACAAATAGGAAAATGTCTTTGGACTTTACATGTAAGTTCAACCAGTTACTTACTTTTAGATTTTTTAATAGCATTGATTTTGCCAGGAGAAGTGATTTTGGCAGCAGCAGATTTCAGTTCCAGCTCAGCCTTTGTCCTATTGATTTCCTCAGCCATTTTAGATTCTTGATATATGGCTTCTTCTTTTATGACCCAATCTTGAATGGATTTTGCCACAAGTTCCAAATAATTCCTTAAAAAAGGCAAAACAGAGCAAATGACAATTGTTACTATCAGTTATAATCAACCAATACTTAAGATACCAACTGTGCAAATGAAAATTGCCCATGTAACAAATGCAATAGACTCAGATATATCCTAGGTATAATTTGTACAAAACTGTCAAATATAAATAACCAGTGAACATGTGAAAAATGCTACCTTTATCCACAATTAAAGACATACATATTTAAAAATGAGACATTTCCATCCCAGTAGAGGATTAAAAAAGTTTGATTCTTCCAGCACTATTAGCTGGAGAGTAATATGGTGCGATCTCTTTTTAGGGAAATTTTATAGCATAAGAGAAACTCTTTTTTTTTTTTTTAAAGATTATTTCTTTCTTTATTTATTTGACAGACAGAGATCACAAGTAGGCAGAGAGGCAGGCAGAGTGAGAGGAGAGAAGCAGGCTCGCCACCGAGCAGAGAGCCCGATGCGGGGCTCGATCCCAGGACCCTGGGATCATGACCTGAGCTGAAGGCAGAGGCTTCAATCCACTGAGCCACCCAGGCGCCCCAAGAGAAACTCTTTTAATTGACTTGCTGGATTAATCGAAATGCTGTAGTCTTGCTGTGAAACTTCCTGGCCTTCAAATACCCACACCCCAAATACTGTGCGCTACACTGCTTGGGCAATTATGCTCACACCAGTGAGTTGTTGCTCACCAGGATTTGGTCAACAAACCCATTCATTCTATTTATACTGATAATTGTACTTATTTGTAGTGAAATGTTATGTATACTTTAACATACGAATGTCCTGAAAGAGTTGCTTCTGAGATAATAAGTTGAAATATTTAGGTTTGACCATCAAGATTAGTTATTTCAAATCATGTGAAAGTGGGGCTTCTAAAGCTTGAAAAATAAAGCTAGAGGGATTCTACACTCAGGTAATTTCACAAATTTCTTCCATTCTTGACTCCTTTTAAAGAAATAAACTGAAAACTGTAGACTATGAATTATGGATACCCAACATCTTCATTGCGAAAGGAAAAGATATCTTAAACTCAACCTGTTCTTAAATGGACTGATCTTCCTTTCCAAACTGCCCCATCAAGCCTTTTTGGCATCTTAATTGACAGCAAGCCTATACTTCAAGTTGATCAGCCCAAATGCCCTGAAGGCATCCTTGGACCACTCTTATTTTCTCACCCTCCCTTCCAATCTAGTGGGAGACCCAAATGATTTTTTTTTAATATACAAAATCTAATCACTTCTCACTTAAACTTTACTGCTATCTTCCCGGTTTAAGCCACCATCACCTCTTGCTAGGATGGTTGCAGTCGCCTCTCAACCTGTCTCTGTGTCCCAATCTTGATCCTCTGTAGTCTACGCTCAACAGAATCATTAGAGAGATCCTTTTTATTCTTAAGTCAGATCATGTCTCTCTCCAGTCCAGAACCTTTCAATGAGTCTGCCTTTCACACAAAATCTAGAGTTCTTGCTATTTTTCTGTAATGAAGGAACACAGCCAAATCAGTATTCAGATGAGGTGACAAAATAGAGAATATGTCAGCATGCAATGATTCAGGAATTCACCAGCCATAGATACTTTCTGAAAGAATTGCTCACAAATGTATTCCAGCTGCACTGAAAAAATAAATCTAAGAAAGAAGACAACATGGGATATAAATACGAGCTGAGAAAAAAAAGGTACGATTTGTAATTAAATGTAAATAAATATTTGTGTTACTTGTCTGTTATTAAAAAATGTTACTTAATAATTGGAAATAAAATTTGGAAATAAAATTTCAAAACGGGAGGTAGGCAATTGGTTGGGAGTAAGTGAAAATATGTTAAAAATTTAACATTTTTTGTGAAATGATATTAATACTCATTAACTCCAATTATGTTATAAAATATTTAAATATGTGGTTTAAAAGGATACCTCTAGAAGGATATAAATAGAATGTATAACTTTAAAAATATCACACATTAAGAATGAACTAAAAATTCAATCTAACAAAAAGAAGAAAAGAGATTAATCCTTAAGTAGAAATATACTTATTAAATGGTAAGTATGAAGCCAAAGACATTATTGATAAAAATAGAAGTAAATAAATAAATTCTTTAAAATACAAAGTCTTAGGGGCACCTGGGTGGCTCAGTCAGTTGAATGTCTCACTCTTGATTTTGGCTCAGGTCATGATCTCAGGGAAATAAGGCTGAGCTCTTTGTTGGGCTCTGAGGTGGACATGGAGCCTGCTAAAGATTATCTCTCCCTCTGCTCCTCCCCCACTACTCGTGTGTGATCTCTGTCTCTGTCTCCAAAAAAAAAAAAAAAAAAAAAAAAAAGAAGGTGCACCCTGGTGGCTCAGTCAGTTAAGTTTTATTGGACTCCCTGCTCAGCAGGGTGACTTCTTTTCCCTCTGCCCTTCCCTACTGCTCATAATCTCGCTCTGTCTATCTGTCTCTCTCTCAAATAAGTAAAATTTTTAAAAAAGTAAAATATAAACTTTTAAAATATTGTTATAAGCAATGAATCTTGGAACACTGAAAAAATAAAATAAAATATAAAAAAATAAAATATTGTTACTAATTATTATTAAAATCTTTTCAAGGACAGAGGATCTCAGAGTAGCTGAAAAATCCAAGCTGGTATTTAAGAGACATGTAGCTATAAATCAAAATTATGCAAGAAAATGAAAGGGTGACAGATAGCTACTTAGAAAGCCAGAAAAGGTCCAGATCCTTGACAACTTTGGTGAGTAGCTGCACTATCCCTGAGACACTGCCCAATTCCAGATTTCTCACTACAGAAGAAAACTAATCCCTTTATTAGTTTAACCACTATAGTCCATTTTCTATTAATATTGTGAGACACAATTCCTAGTTGACATGTAAAATGATTGAGAAAGTTATATTAGTAAATTTTTATATAAAAGATACTGTCCAATGATGCTTATATTAAATGTGGTGAAATTCAAGGTCAAAAACATTAAAGGGAACAAGAAGGATATGTTATGTTGGTAAAAGTTAAAATGTATTAGAAGGATGGTTTTAAAAATATAGATTCAAAAGTAAATTTAAACATACAGTACACATGAAAACTGACAGGAGAAACAGATAAAATTATAATAAAAAAGACAGACATTAATACATCTCTCTCAGGAATGGACATTTATCATGAGAATACTATTTGATTTTATTGTAATAGACACCCAAAATCCAAATGTCACGCATGAAGTTGTAGAACAATGTAAATCCCATTGCAATTGCAATGTAAATTACAAAAGTAATTGAAAGAATAGAAACCCGGAATAGAAGATTAATTTTAGAAGAATTGCAAATGTTGTAGATAATCTGTTCCTCATCCTTTCACACTATCCTCTCTCCCAATGGGCCCTGCCATCCATCCCCCAAAGAGCCACTATCTCTAAATGGTTTTCCATGTGAAGTGTTCCTATTCTTCCCAAAATAATGTACTATATTATGTGAGCGAAGGATTAGTATACAACCTGTTTCCCCAGTTATTCTGCAAGTCCATTTTCTACCATTCTGTATCCTTTTAAGCTAAAACAATGCTGTACAAATAATAAATACTGGATATACATTAACCCGCAATGAAAAAATGAAATATTCTCATCATTACTGAGAAGAGAACAAAGCTTTAAGATCCTGAAGAAATAATCAAGGAGCTTGGAAGAAAATCACTGATTTCTAGGGGTCTCAGTTTGCTGAGCAACTGGCTGTTGTGTTGATATGTCACTCAGTTGCCTATTTTTGAGTCTTCCCCAGATCAAGTGGAGTTGTCCAACATCAGCATGTAGAATGTCATGTTTCAGACTTTCTACTTGAAATCTTTCAGAGGCAGTTTTATTAGAATCTAAATAAATCAGGTATGAAGTAAGAGCATCCTCATTAGACTTAACTGGTCCTGATGTGATATCTGTCTTCTTTAGTGGTATAGCTCTGATGCTTATCACAGTGGCTGATACAGCTCGGACCTTCAGCTTGAACTAAATTGAAATTTTCTTTGACTTGAGCCACCTTGCTTAGACTAAGAAGATAACCAGGTGACTAAGTAACTAACAAGGTAACTAAACTAAGATAGCTATTAACAAAACTAAGTTGGTTACCTGAATCCAACATTGGAGTGAAGAGCAATACTCCAATGTTCACAATGCAGACGTTGTACATTCATTGGATTATGAAAGACTAAAAGTAGAGAGTTGTCCTGGGTATGGTAATAAGAATCAATCCACCTGTACTGCTGGTTGGCTTCTTGAAGAACCTGAAATCAACATATTTGCATTGTTGTGTATGTGTGTGTGTCTCCACCCCGCCCTCCACCTCCCCCAAGAAGGGTTTCCTGCTAGGGCATATCTCAGCTCCTTTCTCTTCCTATTAGTCTCACTGTTAATGAGAACATAAGCAGTGGATTTTTTTTTTTTTTTTTGGAACTGAATTCAGCAACTCTTATAGAAAAACAGATACCAGGTTTCAGGTGTTTTTTTTTTTTTTTTTTTTATTAAGGCTGGGTGATAATAATTAAGTCAAGCAGTTATTTAACTTTTCCTATGCCTTCATACAGATTCTCTCATTTTGTCGTTATTAAAAACCCCAGATAAATAGGTACAGTTATTTTTCCCATTTAAAAATAATAAAATCCTCATTTTTTCAGTGGAAATTGGGGCTGAGAGAGGAAAAGAGATTCGTCCAACAACACAGAGTTTGTAACTTCCAGGACAAGTCTCACACCAGTCCAAGCGTCACTGTTTTGCACTCCAAAGACTGCTCTCCATGTGTACCGGGCTATAGTACAGAGAAATGAGGTGAGTAGTCTTTTTCATACATACTGTTTTCAAACGACTTCTACTCGTGGCCTTTTCCAGAACATTCCACCCTCAGCATGCCCTGCAATTGCAGCTACCAATAGAGAGACAGAGAGGGTAGGCACACTTGTGTCCTGCTTCCATTTCACTGCTGATCAATATAAGGAAACATGTCCACAGGAAGATAAATTAGGTAGCTGTGGGTTGTTGTTTTCATTTTCAACATCAAACTCGTGTAGGAACTTTCAGTTTTCTGCTGTTTGGGTGATCTGAAGGCATGGAATTGCTTATTATATTAGGAAAGTACTGTTTCTATTTTACACTGGTAGCATTACCAAAATAATACATTTACTTCCCCAATCCAGTCCCTTGTGTGAGAGTCTCTATGGTGTGGCATTTAAGCTATTACATCTGTTCCCTAAGAAGTAATACCAGAAATACACATATGGTGAATATTTTTGCATTAATTGTTTTTGTTTGTTTTTGTTACATACAGTACTACCCATTACTTTACTTTTTGGAAAAGCAAATTTGTTTTTATTTATTTATTTATTTATAAAGATTTTATTTATTTATTTGACAGACAGAGATCACAAGTAGGCAGAGAGGCAGGCAGAGAGAGAGGGAGGGGGAAGCAGCCTCCCTGCTGAGCAGAGAGCCTGATGCAGGGCTTGATCCCAGGACCCTGAGATCATGACCTGAGCTGAAGGCAGAGGCTTTAACTCACTGAGCCACCCAGATGCCCTGCAAATTCCTTTTACTTTAAATCCCTAAACCAAATATGTTAATTTCTGATGAATATGTATCCTTCTTTCCATTAGAGAGCTCTGCAAAATGTGTTTTCATATTTACTTTGGCTGCTAGAATTTACATATTTACACTAAGTTTCTCAGAGCTATAGTTGCTCTCAATCAATGCTTAACAAGTTTTCATATATCTTTCTTCACCTTTTTTTTACTATTTGGCTTTTACCTATTACTCTATAATAATATTGCTGGTGCCATAAATCTATTATTAAAAATAAACATGTACTTATTGCAGCATTATTCACAGTAGCCAAGATATGGAGGCAACCGTGCACCTGGGTGGCTCAGTTGGCTAAGCATCTGCCTTCAGCTCAGGTCATGATCCTGGAGTCCTGGGATGAAGTCCTGCATAGGGTTCTCTGCTCAGTAGGGAGTCTGCTTCTCACTCTCCCTCTGCCCCTCCCCTCTGCTTATGCTTGCTCTCTGTCTCTCAAAATGAATAAATAAAAATCTTAAAAAAAAAAAAAGATATGGCAGTAAACCAAATGTTCTATCATAGGTGAATGGATAAAGGAGATGTGAGATATATTTATATATACACACACACACATATATACACAATTACATATATACATATATGTATACAGATATAGGTACAATATATATGTATATATATACAATTAAATATATAGATATGTAAATATAGAATGTATACTATATATAATATAAATTTATTGCATATATATATAATTAAATATTACCCCAACATGCAAAAGAATGAACTCTTGTCATTTGTAAAAACATGGATGGATCTGGAGGGTATAATGCTAATTGAAATAAGTCAGTCAGAGAAAGACAAATACCACATGATTTCACTCATATGTGGAATTTATGAAGCAAAACAAATGAACAAACAAAGAAAAAAGAGATAAACAAAAAACAGATTCTTAAATACAGAAAACAAACTGGTGGTTGCCCAGAGGCCGGTTGCCCAGAGGCAGGTGAAACAGGTGACGAGCACTGAGAAATGTATAGAAGAGTTGAATCATTATATTTTATACTTGAAACTAATATAACTCTGTATATTAACTATACTTCAGTTAAAAAAATAAACACCTACTATGTCCCAGATACTGTGTAGGTTCTAGGAAAACAAAAGTGAACAAGGTAAGATTTTCCTTTAAGATCTGATTAAGATTTTTATAGATCATCCTGGATTCAGAGACATATCCTAAGAAGATGAAATTGATGGAGTATCTGTCTGATAGATAGCATGGATGGCGCAGGAGCAGAAGTGGGTTGGCGATGAGGGGGATACTGTGGTAGAACAGCTGGATGGTGGCTGGACTGACGTAGCCACATTGGAGATGGTGAGGAGCTTTGATGGTATCAAAATTGGATGATGGATCAGACAGGCAGGACACAGGAAAAGCTGAGACAAAGGACGACTTAGACATTTTGGCTTGAAGGTGGTATTTTCTGAGATCGATGAGGAGAGGAACATGATTAGGTGGGGAAATTATTAGTTTCATCTAAGACACTGAAGCTGAGATGCTTGTCAGAAATTCAAGTGGAATTTGGAGTTAGGTCTTTTAGGGTGGACTCAAGAGAGAAATCGTTTGGAAGGTAAGATTTTAGGTGTCATTAGTATTAGGTCAAATACATAGATGAATCATCACAAGAATGTTTACAGTAGAGAGAAGATGGTTCAGGACTAAGACTCCAGACATTTTGATATTTAGACATTAGGTCAACAAAATTCCAAACACAGCACTGAGGAGAGGTATATTAGGGCATCTTGGTAATGGAGAGTGAGGAGTATTTCACAGTGAAGTACTCAGCTCTGTGATGCTGTTAAAAGGTCAAGGAAGATGAAGAAAGATAAATATCCATAGATATGGCAGGACAGCAATCATGCAGCTTCATGGAATGGTGGGGACAGAACCAAATTGAAAAAAAAAAAAAAGTCTGGGTGAATGTCCAGTTAAAGATAAACGATTAAACACATGTACTTCTTGGCACTTCATTAAAAGAACAGTAAAATTATTGGGGTTTAATACCATGAAATTGAAGGTCACAGGAGAGGAAATAAAGGCAACAAGAGTTTGGAAGCTGGAAAGCAGAAGGATAAGGGATTACTGACAGCAGACATAGAAGACCAAATTCTAAGATTAATTTTATGAGAGATCAAAAGTAACCTTACTTGTGTGCAGAAGTGCAGAAATGCTCAAGACATGGCAGTTAGGTACCTCTGAGAGTGGGGTGAAAGTGGCACCGAAAATAGGAAGATTAGAATACTTTTTAGGAAGCTGTTAGGGTCCCCAGAAAGCCTTGAGAATTCTGAGCAATGAGGAGGCTGCCCTCCTACCCCCTTAGCAGATAAAGGGAAGATTATTACCTATAGAATGATGCAGTGCATTCTAAGAAAATGGACCCTAGGCACTGCCAAGGGAGAGATGTACTACAGCAAAAAAATAAATAAATAAAAAAAAATAAGGAGTTTTATAAAAGTTTAAATTGATGTCCAAGAAATACAAGGTGACCCACATGTATAATTCTAAATTTTATAGTAGTCACACTTGAAAAGTAAAAAGAAACAGGTAAAGTTAAATTTTAAAGTATATTTTATTTAACCCAATCTGTCAAAAATATTATCATTTCAACATGTAATCAGTATAAAAATTGTTAATGAGACATACCACTTCTTTCATATTAAGTCTTTGAAGTTTGGTATATATACTCATACAAATATATAGTATATATGTTGTAATATATATAATAATAAGTAATATATATATTTTATAAGTAATATATTTTATATATAGTATAGCAAATTTACAGAACATCTCAATTTGGACCAGCTACATTTCATGTACTCGGAAGCTTCATGTGACTTGTGGTTACCACCTTGAATGAGGCTGAATGGCAAGGAATCTAACTGCCTTCTCTCCACCACACAGCTCCTAAAACCCTGACAAGTAAATTATGTCTTTTGGTTAGCAGATTAGGATTTCTTTTCCCCTGGAGAATCTAAATGGCTTAAGAGTATAGACTAATATGCCAACACTGCTGGGTCTCCCAGGGAAACCAGCCAGCCAAATATCCCGAAATGAAGTCCATTTATTGACAAATACTCCCTGCCCTGAGCTCACGCAACACTTCCTATGATGCCTTTAGTGTCTCATTATTAACATGAACAAAAGGGCAAATGTCATTAGATATTTCTCTCTAATACAAAAAATGGAGACCCAAAAACAAAACCAAAAAGAAATTTGAGAAAAAAAATAAAAAGAACTTGAGGAAAACTAGACAATGCAGGGAGAAAACACTGAGACTTCAAAGGACCTTAGTATCTTCACAGACATAAGAGAAGATATGGTATCAGAGAATGTGAACAAGATGCTATAAAAAGGTGATTTGCAATTATTAATAGAACTTCAGGAAATTAACCGTGATGATAACAGAAATAGAAGGCTCAGTAGAAGAACTGGGTGAAACTGAGTCTGTCTCCAGAACAAGAAGACAAGTATTGGAGACTTAGGAGAGGAAAGGTAAGGAAACTGGAAGTTCAGTCCAGGAGGTCCAGCGCTGAATAATAGGAGCTCTGGGAAGAAAAATGAGAAAAAGTATAAAGAAGACAATTACCAGAGAAACGATTGTAGAACATTTTACTGAATATAAAGACTTGAGTCTCTGCATTGTACTAGGCTTATCAGAATGATACTTGGAAACAGAACCACACCAAGGCATACAAACAAGAAACAAAGAACACTGGAACAATAGGAGATGTTAAAATCTTCCAGAGAGAGAAAAACAAACAAACAAACAAACAAACAAAACACAAAAAACCTCAAAAAACAGAAACCAGACTCAAACAACTGATCAGGAATCAGAATTTCATGTTTTGTTTTGTTTTGTTTTGTTTTGTTTTTCCTTCTCAAGGACAATCCAAGAAGCTAGAACACTACTGAGGAATGGCTTCAAAATTTTCAGGGAAAATGTTTTCTAAATTGAGCTATTTTATATAAAGCCAAACTGTCACTCAGATATAAGGGTGGAATTAAGATGTTTTCAAACATCCAATGCTCCCCAAATTTACCTGTCATCTATTTTAATTCAGGAAGCAGCTAGACGAGATAGTCCCCTACAAAAAGAGAGTAAACCAAGAAAGAAGATGACATGGGGTTCAGACACTGGAGTATCTGGCTGGAAAGAGAGGCCAAAGCTGTGACCAGGATGACAATGAAGGAGGCTCCCAGGCCCACAGCTGCGAAGCAGGACTGGAGGGTTAACAGGAGTTCACAGCATATGAGAGAGAGGTGGCTTAGCGTAAAACTGAGAGAATGTTAGGTTTGAATGTATTGAGAGGAGATCTTACTCTCTGGTGGAGAGCTTGAGTAATGATAAATGCATAGTAAACTACACAAATGAAGAAAATGTTAGGAAACAAACTCCAGGGAAAACAAAAAGTATCAAGAAAGGAAATGTAATCAGAGTATTTACATAGTTCAGCTACAAATAACATTTATACAAATGAAAGTAAATACTGAATATTGATATAACAAAAAATGATGATATGGTTAACAATGTTAGCAGATGGCAAAAAATGTTAGTGTGCACGTAGGAGTGTATGAGTGATTGTGTACTTGTGTGTGTGTATATTTGCATGCATGTATGCATGCACACGCTGCATGGTTTGCAGAGCTGTTTTCTCAGGAGGGAATCAATTGGTGATGATGCCCAATGGAAACAAAAACTAAACAAAATACACTTGTTTTTAGAGATAATTGAGTTAAGTAACACCAGAAATAGGTAAATAAATATTTTAAAGTTTTTACCTCTGGCAATTTAGGCAAAGGGGTGGGAGAGAGCTGCTACTTTTCCTAAAACTCTATATAGAACTTTTTGGTTTTAAAAATATGTGGATATAAAACTTTGATATTGATAAGATTAAAATTTAAAAGATGAAACAAAAATTAGTATGGGTTTCTGCATGAAACATGTAAACAGAAAATGTAGGATTCCTTGTTATTTTGCAGAGTGGTTAAGAGCACAAGTTCTGGGGCCAGATTTCTTGGGTTCATATCCTGCTTCACTCACTCACCAGACATGTGACCTTGGACAAAAGTTACTATTGGTCAAGTTGTCTCAATTTCTTACTATTTACATAGTTTCTATTTTATAGGATTATTGCAAGGATTACATGAGCAAATAATATATACAAGCCATTGCTAGTATATGGTAAGTGCTCAATAAATGCTAGCTATTGCTGGTCTCATTGACCTGTCAACTGTATCAAGTCAATACTTGGAGGCGCACCTGGGTGGCTCAGTCAGTTAGGCAACCAACTCTTGGTTTTGGCTCAGGTCCTGATCTCAGGGTCCTCAGGCTCTATACTCAGAGGGGAGTCTGGTTGAGATTCTTTTTCTCCCTTTACCTATACCCTTCCCCATGCTCTCTCTCTCAAAGGAATAAATAAATCTTTAAAAAAAAATACTTTGAAACATGGTGAAAACTTAATAGAATGGATAGCTGATATAGGAAAAATATAAGGTTGTCCCATAATATCTGACTTTTGTTCTTGGAAAATATGTGCAGCAGTCATGTACACTTTTTTGTTTATAAAAACATCCCTTTGGAAAATATATTTTAAACGATTTTGGAGATTCCCTGGGCATGCATAGCTCAATTTGGGAATAAATTCCTTTTATAGCTGAAGTAAATGGGAATATTGATCTGAAGGAGATCTGAGAGAGTGACCTAGAAGTGAACTGTTCTAAATCATACCATGACTCCCCAGACCTGTCCAAGTGTCTCCTAGAGACTCACGGTCCATTAATACCTGAAGCAGAACTTTCGGTTTAAAATGTTCAGTGAAACTCCAGTCCATTAGACTGCGTTGTTGCGTTTTCTTTATGTCCTCTAACTCGGCTTCCACAGTCATCTTCTTGGGTTTCTAAAAAATCATAGGAGTGCAATTTCAGCTTTAATTTGTGCAAGTCCAAATGAAGCCCTTTTGGACTCCATCAACTAACCAGCATGCACTCCATCTAATTGGGGAAATCTGCATATGTATAAATCCATATGGCAACATTTTAGGAGAACTGCTGCCAGAAAGAGTATGCCTTTGAGTTTTTTTTTTTTTTTTTATGGGCAACATAATCTAAATATTTTTATTGTTAGGTTATACTCTTCTGAGTCCTGTTAGCAATTATAGGCAGGTTTTCTGAACTCACTTCAAGACAGCATTAGTTCTACATGGCTGTATGGTCAGCAGGTGTTTGTGAAGTTGCCAAGCCACACTGTCTAGAGAGGAGCATGGAGCTTGGAAGTTTTGCTTAAGCCGCTAGTGAAATTAACTCCTTTATCTCCGGTTGGAGCTGGTCTGGGGATGTCAGAGCAATCCCCCATTCCCTGCTGAGCCTCTCCTTTGCGTGTGTGTGTGTGTGTGTGTGTGTGCGCGCGCGCGCGCGTGCGTGCGCGCCCGTCTCTCTCACTCTGGGTCACTGTTTTTTCAGATCATCTTACTTGTATCTACACTTCTAGGAAAACAATTCCTTACCTTTTCAAGAGGCTCAGCCTTTGTGACTCTTTCATCTTTGATCTCATTGTTCGTGGTCTGTTCTGTAAATCAAAGACACCAACATCCAGTTGTGTTTGGGCTTTGTTCTTGCCTTTGTCAGTGCTGTGCCTTTTTGCTGCCCTTATGATCTATGTTTCTGTGCTGAAAAGGTAATTCCTGAAAGGCATGTTTCATGCCTCCCAAAAGGTGTTTATGTTAATAATTCTAAATCAGTGTCTACCTAGAAAAGTTGTACTAAACCCTTTGAAAAGAACCCAGCTTCCTATATGAAGCATTCCTAAATCATATCATAGTATCTCCCTCACTTCTAAAAATATACCCTTACCTTTATGAGTTGCAAATACTCACGGATTAAGCTATAGCTCTTGTGATTCTGAAACTTTCATATAAAAATGGATACACTGTATAGCATATACCAAGTTTGACCAAAAAAATGGCATGGGCGATGTATCTTGTGGCAACATATTTGTGATACTACTGAATAACTGAACCAACCTGGTCTTTTATCATCCTTAGAACTATAGCAAATTGATCCCTACAGAGCCAGACATAAAAAACGGTTCCACCTTCACTCTCCAGTGACATCCCTTCCACTCTCCTTTGTTCATGTCCTCTAGACTCACCAGCTTGCTTGCCGTGTCTGAAAGTTTTTACATTTGCCTTTCTTTCTGACATGCTTTGCTCTTAGATAATCACCTGCTTCAAACACTTCATCATATCATTGCTCAAATGTCACCTCCTTAAGGGTCTTTCCACCTTTTGCCCTGTTTTATTTTTGATCATAGCATTTACTAGTGTCTTATGATGTTTATTTGCTTATGTCTATCTCTCCATCTCAATGTGAATTCCTGGAGAATAAGAGCTTGACCTTATTTTCCCTAACTCTACCCTGAGCACCCAGCACGTGGGAGGGATTCAGTGCATTTTGTTTTGATTGAATGAGGAAATTCTACATCACATAATAAACCTGGAAATCTATGTAAAGCCAGAGAGAGAGCGAGCGAGCAGAACTGTGGAAGAAACTCACAACAAAAGCTTGTTTTAGGGGAGGCATAAGATTCAACTTCATTTTGTGGCAAAGAGAACCATATCTGCACTTCTGGAGAGTGTAGTTAATTGTGTCTACCAAGGATAGGCCAAGGTTTTTTTCTTTCTTTTTGGAGCATAGCTACTTATATTTTTGCTACTAGTTGTATCTTGCCTTGGGCTGGTGAAGGTGACGGCATGAATGTTCCATTTTGATTTAGAGGAAAACTATAAAGTCAATTCAGTTTTGTATTTATATAAATACCTCTACTCAAGAGAAAACTCAGGCCAACTATAACTCTAAATAGACCATGATGTCCCATGTGTCCTTGAAGCAACTGATATGAAATCTGTGGAATAAAAATTATTCTATTCTGTGGTCTGCCAGATTTCCGGGAGATTTGATATTCCCTCCAGCGTCTAAGGATCCAGCAGGAAAAGTCTCCAGTTCAGAAAATATGTTCTAAAAATTGTACATCGGTTATTTTGTCACAGGAAAGTACATTCTAAAACTAATGTGAACTCTTCATTTAATAGTAGAATAAAAATCATTTTTTCTTTCTTTCTGATTCTGCCTTCAACTGCATAATCCTTTGACAGTGTGATTCAGTAGTTTTTGACACATCTGGAAATGGATGCTTTCTCATCCCTTTGAAAAACAGCTTTCCTAATCTGTTTTACTTTAGAGATAACAAGATCCCTCTGCAAAGCAGTTACTTTATTAAAAAAACACCCAACAAGCATAAAGGGCACATCTAAACCTTGAGCCTCATGGTTATCAACTCTCAGGTTTTTCATAAATATCCAATAGGCCCTGTCAAGTTCAAAAACAGTCTCAGATGGAAATCCCGTGTTTGGTTAAGAAAAGCACAAATATTCAGTCCTTCACATCCAGGAACAGGTTTTTATATGTATTTGATGCTAAGATGGTTGTGCAGGAAATACATGAACAATTTCTGCTTTGTTTAAAAGGATTTCAAGTGGCTGCTTTAGAAATATGACTCAGAGTTAGGGGGAAATGCAAGATCAATAGCAACAAATTCCCTGAGACCTAACAGCCTCTCCTGCCCCCCTCCTCTCGGCTGCAAGAGTTACTTGATGTGGATCAACATACACCATATAGGATCCCTTATAGGTCATGGGGGCTCAGCTCTCAGGATTGCTCAGCCTCTAGGATACACTCTCCATTTTTAGCCCTGACAATTCAGAGTTGCTCTAATCATCTGTTTTCCACCAGGATCTGGAATGCCAGTTTACATGGTTTCACCACCAGGTGGCAAAAGTTGCCTGAGGAAATCTGCACATCAGTTGCTCTAAAGAAAAAACAAAATACAGGGAAAAAAACCACAGGCTTTCTTTCCCTCCTGGCTTATTCTGGATCCACATGAATACAAGGTGATTTCTTTGTCATGTATTTACATTCCCACAGGATGCCCAAAGGCATGATATCCCAGGCTGACTTATTTGGCTTAATTATTTTTGTGAGCTTGGCTAATAGAGAAGGGACTTAGAGAAATAGGGAATCGACCCTTTTGGTAACAAAACCAGGTTAAGTATCAGTATGAAGAAGAGACTATGAGTGTGGCTAAACCACTAGACAAGGAATTTCTGGAACTGAGGAAGCCACAAGACACAGTGGGGGAAGCATTGGTTTGGAGTTAGCTTTCTGTTGGAATCCTGACTTCCCATTCCTCTGTAGTTGAACAAATTGCTTAACCCCTCTGAGTCTTTGACTCTTCATCTTTAGAATTAGGATAATAGCATCTTACAGACTTGAGGTTTATATTAAACACTAGTTAATATATGTAAAATTTCTTAGCAGAGTACCTGGAATATAGCAGGGCAATATTAAATAAATATTTCCTCCTCCTCTCCTCTGACTCCCTCACCCTCACCTATCCGCTCTATTAATAAGTAAGCAGATTTTCCCTAATTCCGCTCCATCGATGACTTTCTCTTTCACCATCACTTGAACTAATGAAATGGCAAGATGACCATTCAGGCAATACTGACTGAATACCCCTTCTCTTGTGCCACAGACCACTTACTCTTATTTAATGCTTTTAAAAATTATAAATTTTAACATATACAGAGAAGTACATAGACTACAAATGCTTAGTATAATGGAATATGAGAAAGGACCCAGCACCGCAGACATCTTATGTGTGTCCTTTCTTAACCATGACTTCCTTGTTAAACTCTCATATTAATCCATCTTTGTGTGGATTATTTTGGTTTTTCTACATATATGATATTTACAAATAGTAACATTTTGTTTCTTCCTTTTCAAAACTTACACTTTTATCTCTTTTTCTTGCCTTACTGAGTTGGCTAGCATCTCCAACGTAGTATTGAACACAAGTGTTTATAGTAGATATCTTCCTGGTGTCAAGGGAAATCTTCCAACTTTTCACCGTGATACAAAATGTTAGTTGTAGTAATTTAAGAATAAACTTTATAAGGTAGAGAAATTTTCCTTCTCTTGCTAGCTTTAAGATTTCCTTCATAAATTACTAAAGAGTTTCAAGTGCTTTTTCTGTATCGATTAAGATGATGATATTATTTTTCTCTGTGTCAATTGATAGATTATATTGATTTTTATACTGTATGTTTTTCCTCTATTCCTGTTATAAAAACAGCTTGTGATGTATTATTACCATTCTGTACATTGCTACATCAGTTTATTTGTGTTTTTTTCAGGATTTTTGCATCTATGTTCATGAGTGAGTTTGATTTATAATTTTCTTTTGTTGTACTATCCCTGACAGTGTTATTATAAGGTTTTTGCCAGCTTTGTAAAATGAGTAGGGGAGGATATCCATTTTTTAACTTCTGGAAATAATTTTTAAGATTAGAATTATTTCTCTTTTTTTGAGTGTTTGAAATCCCTAGTAAATAAGATCATTTGGGTTTGGTATGTCCTATTCAGGAGGCTCTTTAATTATTGATTTAATTTAATTAAATGATTACACTATCCATGTTTCTATTTCTTCTTGAGTCACTATTGGTAAGATATACTTTTCTACTAATTTGGTCATTTTATTTTAAGATTTAGTGAAATAAAGTTGCTTATATCCTCCTACTATTTTTTACATTTCTGTAGGATCAGAGGGAAGTCTATTTCTTTATTCCTAATGATTTTTATTCCTGATACGGTATTATTCCTAATATGGTTATTTATGCTTCCATTTTTTGTGGTCTGCCTTTTATTTAAAAAAAAAAAATTATCAAATTTTCAAAGTCTTTTCAAAGAACCAAAATTTTGTAGTATTTGCTCTTCCTTATTACATCTACATTTACTTTCTTTTTTGTCTTTAGATTTTATTTATTTATTTATTTGAGAGAGTGAGAAAGAGAGAAGGAGCCAGCAGAGGGGCAGAGAAGCAGGCTTCCCACTGAGCAAGGAGTCTGATGTGGGACTGGATCCCAGGACCCTGGGATCATGACCTGAGTCAAAGGCTGATGCTTAACCAACTGAGCCACCTAGGCACCCACACATCTATATTTTTTTCTGTCAATAATTTACTATTATTTTTTTCCCTTTTACTTTATTTGGATTTATTCTGCTCATCTTTATCTAACAACTTGAGGTCTATGTTTAGCTAATTTATTTTTTGCTTTCTTTTAAAAAGTGTATTCATTTAAAGCTGTGAGCTTCTTTCTGAGTATTCTTTGCTTTAGTTACATTATAGAAATTTTGATATTCAGGGACGCCTGGGTGGCTCAGTTGGTTTAGCAGCTGCCTTCGGCTCAGGTCATGATCCTGGCGTCCTGGGATCGAGTCCCACATCGGGCTCCTTGCTCAGCAGGAAGCCTGCTTCTCCCTCTGCCTCTGCTGCCATTCCATCTGCCTGTGCTCGCTCTCTCCCTCTCTCTCTCTGACAAATAAATAAAATCTTTAAAAAAAAAAAAAGAAATTTTGATATTCAGTATTTTCATTACCATTCAGCTTGAAATATTTCTTAATTTCTATTGTGACTTTTCTCTCTGAATATTTGAGTATTTTCTCATTATTTTTCATAAATAATGTCTACCATAATTTCACTGTGTATGAGAATGTATTCTGATCTTTGTATAGAGAATGTACTTTGTACTTTGATCCTGTAAAAATTTGCTGAGACTTTTGTGGTCTAGCATACCATTAATAGTTTTAAGATATGCATACCTGTGACCTCTAAGAAGCTATAATATTATGGAAACTTAATATAGGCATATGAATAATTATAATAAGTAGTAGGAAATCCTAACTAATGCCCTAAAGGAAGCACAGATTAATTATGACCATGGGAATGCTAAGGGATCCATTTTGAGATGGACACATCTAACAAAGCTTCATGGAAGTACTACTGAAATCTAATTGTAATAAAAAAGAGAACTCTACCAAAAAAAAAAAAAAAGAGAGAGAGAGAGAAAGAGAGAGAATTCTAGGTGGAGGGTATTGTGGAGAAAAGCCACAGAGAATGAAAATAGCAGACCGTGTAGAGGAAATAGAGCCTAATTCTGTTTGGCTAGAGCATGGGATGAGTGAGCAAAAGGGAAAGCGGAAGGATTTTGGAAAAGTATTTTGGTCCTACTGGAGAAGCATGCATAGCAGGCCAAAGAGACGGTTCTGTTAGTAGGAGCCACTGAAGGTTGTAAGCAGGAAAGGAACGCTGGATTTTAGGTGATTAATCTGACAGTTGTGCATAAGATAGCTCAATAAATTTAGCCTAAAAGTCTCCTATACTTCTATACCTCCTAATATAACAATATTTATGATGATATATTCTAGAGTAAGAGTGATTACCTGAGCTATAAAGAAGAGAGAAAGAGAATCCTTGTTCTTCATTGAGCATTTATTTTGTATCAAGCTCTGTGTGGTCAGTTCACTAATTGCAAATGCTTAACCAACTGAGCCACCTAGGCACCCACACATCTATATTTTTTTCTGTCAATAATTTACTCTTATTTTTTTTCCCCTTTACTTTATTTGGATTTATTTTGCTCATCTTTATCTAACAACTTGAGGTCTATGTTTAGCTAATTTATTTTTTGCTTTCTTTTAAAAAGTGTATTCATTTCTAATTTTTTTTCATATAAGCATAATAACCCTATGAAATATTGATGAAAAAGTTTTATTTATGTTCACCTTACTATATTTACTAGGGTTAAAGCAGACTAACAGGCCTTAGGATAGTTTTAAAAACAAGGGTTAAAATAAGAAGAACTAAATAACACTCAGTAGCAAAGTTTAATTTTAACTTAGATATTAAACAGTATTTCAGTTGAAATAGGGAGGCATTTAAATTTAGATAATGTTTCCTGAATCATTTGGGGGGTTAATGCATCTTATCATTGTGCACACACACTCACACAACACACACACACGTTTACTCACCTGAAGGCCCAGACTGGACCTGAGCCTTCAGGCTGATCTCCTTCTCTGACAGCTGTATATTATCAGGGTCTATGGGTTCCTTACTGTTTGGGTCAGAATGCTTCATGTTATTAGAATCAGACTGAGGAGCATCTGAAGGTTCTTTAGTGATCTCATCCTCTTGCACAGATGTTGACCAATTCTGATCCACAAATAAAATTCTGTCTTTAGTTTCAGTATCTAGCCAGTTTAAAGAGAATCTGTTAGATACAATGCTAGAAAAACTGACAGTCATAAAACATAAGAATTCCTTTGATTCCCTCCATGTAGTGTACCTGTTTGGTGTTCGGCCTCTTGCGCATTCATTTTCATGATGTATTGCTGCCTGATCTGTTTAGCAAATCTCGCAGGGTTGTCCCATGGTATATTGAACATCTCAGAAGCTGTCCCATACATCATCTCAGAAGGCATTAGCTTTCCTTCTTCATTAACCTCAGAGAGTTTCAGGCTCTCAAAAGTAAACACTTTGAAGGCTCGTTCTACTTCAGTCCAGCTCAAGGCTTCTGTAAGAAAGCAGGAACTATGCTGCTAGGAATGCTCTTATTACCACATGGTACAGGGCTGACAGAGGGGCCCTCAGGGGGTCTGTCCACTGCAATCACAAGGGAGTCATGTCATGCTGGGTGTTGACCTGACTTTAAACATAGGCTCTGCAATTTTGCAACAAATATGGATAGTACCTAATAATAAGAAAGCTGCACAATCAATCAAGATATAATCTATCAAGAAAATGCTCACAAATTGCTTCACAGCTTAATCAATATTAGGTGTGTTAATATTAATTCACATGGACTCTTCAGGGTACCATATTTGTTGAATATGTTTAAAACTGATCATTTCTGGGGCGCCTGGGTGGCTCGGTGGGTTAAAGCCTCTGCCTTCAGCTCAGGTCATGATCTCAGGGTCCTGGGATCGAGCCCCACATCGGGCTCTCTGCTCAGCAGGGAGCCTGCTTCCTCCTCTCTCTCTGCCTCTCTGCCTACTTGTGATCTCTGTCTGTCAGATAAATAAATAAAATAAAAAAAAAACTGATCATTTCTAAGCAAAAGCACCTTTACTGCTGTTTAATTTGAAGTAAAAAAATAAATTACTTGTGTCTGATATGCACTGCTATATTCAGTAGGTTCTATTGTTCCTTAGGGTTCAGAAAAGGCCTCTTTTCTCCCACTTGAACTGGTGTAGTACTTTCCATAATTGCTCTTCAAAGGTTATCAGCTTTCAACTGGCCCTATTCATTTGTGCATTTATTCTCTTACAGCATTTTTTGTCCTTTCACTCATACTCTCCCCCGCCCCGGCTTGCTCACTTGTTTTTGTTTTCTATATATCAGGCTTTGTCATAGGTCTCTGAAATTCAAAGAAAGGATTTGCTTCTTGTGTTTTAGAAGTTCAAGGTAGAGGGGTGGGAGGTAGGTATTAAAAATAATCACAGGATTCCGTGAGGAAAAGTAAAATGATTGTGGCAGATCAATGATTCTGGGGGTAACGTCCACTTTTTCTCCAGGAGAAATGAGGACATAGGGAGGGTTCTTTTGAGGAAAAAATACATGAGGAAATACAGAAGGGAGATAGGGAAAAGGTAAAAGTTACAGAATTAAGAATTAAGAATTAAGGAAAGTTTGCTCAGTCATTCATTTTGCAAACATCTTTTGAGCACGTATTAATTGTTAAGGATTATAGTAAAAGCTGGGACCACAGCAGTGGAGTTAGCAGTGAACCCTGGATCTTCTAGAGTATCCATTCTGGTGGCTGGAAAGAGGGCAAACAGATAAGTGTATGCCATATCAGAGATGATAAGAAGGATAAAGCCAGATGAGGGGGTAAAAAGTGGTAGTGGTTAGGGAGGGGCTTCTTTTTTATATAAGGTAGTCAGAGAAAAACCCTCTGAACAATTAAGCAAAAATGTGAAGGAAGTTGGAGGGCAAGTCTTGTGAATATCTGGAAGAAAAGGGATGGAGGTAGGTGAAATAGCAAGTGCAAAGGTCCTGAGGCAAGGGACTGACCAACAGGTTCAAGGAATCACAGCACGGCCAATGTAGATCCAGTGGAGTGGAATGATGAGTGCTTGACAGGTGATGAGCTCAAAAAGTGGGTGGTAGAACAGTTTAGATTATTCTTTGAGTGACATGGGTGTCCATTAGAGAATTCTGTATTAAGAGGGTATATTGTGTACTAACATTTTGAAAGGATGATTCCAGTAATTGCATGAAGAAAAAACTGGGTGAAAAGGTGAAAGTCTGTTAACCAACTGGAAAGCTACTGAAATGGTCCAAGTGAGAGGTGATGGTGGCCTGGGATGCCATGGCAGTGAGGGATGTGGGGGGACTGGTTATGGAGCAAAAGAAACAAAAATGAATCAGGGATGACTCCAAGGTTTGGGAAGAGAATGGCTGCCATTTACTGAAATAAGAAGGACTGACTGTGAAGGGACAAATTTTGGGAAGTCAAGAGCTTGGTTTTGGATCTGTTAGGTTTGAAGTGTTGATAGGTGAGAAGAGGAGAGAAGAGGAGGAGCAAGGGTTTTGGAGGGAACACATAAGCAGGATATGTGTGACGTGGCAGCAGTAGCAACAGAGACAAGAATCCTGTTGCTGTGTTTAGGACAAGTTGGAGAGAGCGTGGAGTCATACCACAGACAGAAGGAGAGGCGGAGTGCGGCAGGATATAGGCAAGGGACAGACATTCTCAGGAACACCAGAACCGGGTGGTTATGTAAACAAAGTTCTCCACACACCCAGGTAGGTAGGCTCCACCCTGCTTTTCCATGAGGTAATGGTATGTATTCAAAAGATTTTGTTGTTTCTTTACCATTTTGCCTTCTTAAATATCAAAGAGGAAATCATGAATAAAGTATTTCATGATTTGCTTAGAGTAAGAAATGAAACGAGGTGCTTTTCTCTTTCTTAGGGCAAATGCTTTCTTGTCAAATAAAGATATCTATAATTTCATATTCCCTCTTATAAGTAGGAATGTATCTGCTGATTGCCTCAAGTGGAAATAAAGTTTTTTTTTTTTTAAGATTTTATTTATTTGAGAGAGAAGGAGAAAGAGAGAGCATAAGCAGGAGGAGGGGCAGACTCCCCACTGAGCAGAGAGACCTATGCAGGGTTCAAACCCAGGACCCCCAGATCATGATCTCAGCCTAAGTCAGACACTTAACTGACTGAGCCACCCAGGTACCTCTGAAAATACAGTTTTTGAAGGAAATGACTGTTTCTAAAATCCCAGTGAACTCTGCAATGAGAAGCTGATTTTAGATTCTCAAAATTACCTCTCTTTCCTCAGTCCTTCAGGATTAAACTGGGTTTTAGAGGGGAGGAGGTCGGGGGTGTGTGTGAGCCAGGTGATGGGTATTAAGGAGGGCATGTATTACATGGAGCATTGGGTGTTATATGGAAACAATGGCCCATGGAACACTACGTCAAAAGCTAATGACGAGGGTAGGAGCAAGATGGTGGAGGGTAGGAGACCTGAATTTCATTCGGTCCCAGGAATTCAGTTAGATAGTAATCAAACCATTCTGAACACCTACAAACTCAACTGGAGATTGAAGAGAAAAAGAACACCAATTCTAGGAACAGACAAGCGACCACTTTCTGGAAGGTAGGGCATGCAGAAAAGTGAATCCGAGGCTATATATGGAAAGAGAGGCCGTCGGGGAGGGACTGGCTTCTGGCAAGCGGTAGAGCAGCAGAGCACAAAATCGAAACTTTTAGAAGTCTGCTCCACTGAGGGACATTGTTCCAGAGGCAAAGTGGCAGATGGAGCCCTCGCAGGGACAGTGTGGTCTCAGGACCTGCAGAAACACTGGGGGTGCCTAAGTGTGTCAGAGCTCCCAGGTATCTGAGCAGGGAAGCCAGCTACAGAGACAGAGCTGAGGAGGGGGCTCTCAGCTCACGGTTACCTTAAACCGTGATCCAAGGCACAGCTGGGCTACTGCTCTTTCGGTAAGGACCCCACAAGCGGCAGATTCAGGAAGACTCACTTTCCTCCGTGGGGAGGAGTAGCATGGGAGCATGCTGAAGGAATCAGCTGAGTTTGGAGACTCCAATCCGGCCCATGCGCCAGAGATAGAAACGTTCTGTCACAAGCTGGGTGAGTTCAGAGCGCAGCCAGAGACCAGGGAGCCAGGAGGGATTGAATGCTTTTCTCTGAGGGTGCACTGAGGATTGGAGCCCCGAGCTCTCGGCTCCTCTGGGTTGGAGATTGGGAGGCTGCCATCTTCATTCCCATTCTCCAAAGCTCTACGGAAAGCGTTCAGGGAACAACAGCCCCGAGAGCGAACCCAAGCAGATTACTTAGCCTGGCCCCTGGCAAGAGTGGTGCAATTCTGCCTCAGGCAAAGACATTTGAGAATCACTGCAACAGGTGCCTTCCCCAGAAGATCAGCAAGAACCACCAGCCAAGACCAAGTTCACCGATTAATGAGAACAGTGGAATTCCAGAGCTACAGGAACACAGCATATAGAATTCGTGGCTTTCCCCCCATGATTCTTTAGTTTTTCAAAGTTAATTTTTTTTAAATTTCATTTTTTTCTTACTCTATTCTTTTTAAATTTTTCCCCTTTCCTATTTTAATGTCATTTAACTATTTTATCTTATCAATACCTTTAAAAAAATCTTTTAAAATATTCATTGTTATAGTGATAGTCTATCCCTTCATTGTATTTAAACTAATTTTCTGTATACATGTAAGTTTTCCTTTCTTTAAAATTTTGGGATATAGTTTCTACTAACAGACCAAAATATACCCTAAATCTAGCATATGGCTTTGTTCTAGTCTCCAGCCTGATCACATTGTCTCTTTTTTCTTTTTTCAACCAACTGCTTATCTTATCAATTCCTTTTTAAGAATCTTTTTAAGTTTTCATCTTTACAGTCATGTTCCATCCCTTGATCATGTTTACCCTTATTTTTATATATGTGTGTACATGTGTGTGTATATATATATATCCCCCCCCCCTTACTTCTCTCCCCCATTTCGGGTCTCTTCTGATTTGGTGAGTGTATATTTTCCCAGGGTTGTTGTTAACCCTTTTAGCATTTTGTTCTCTCATTCATCTATTCTTCTCTGGACAAACTACAAGGCAGAAAAACTCACCTTAAAAAAAAAAAAAAAAAAAAAGAACAAGAGGCAATACCAATGGCTAGGGACCTAATCAATATGGACATTAGTAAGATGTCAGAACTAGAGCTCAGAAGGATGATTATCAAGATCCTAGCTGGGCTTGAAAAAAGCATAGAAGATACTAGAGAATCCCTTTCTGGAGAACTAAAAGAATTAAAATCTAACCAAGTTGAAATTTAAAAAGCTATTAATGAGGTGCAATAAAAAATGGAGGCTGTTCCTGCTAGAATAAATGAGGCAGAGGAGAGAATCAGTGATACAGAAGACCAAGTGATGAAGAATAAAGAAGTTGAGAAAAAGAGAGACAGACAGCTACTGGACCATGAGGGGAGAATCTGAGAGATAAGTGATACCATAAGATGAAACAATATTAGAATCATTGGGATCTCAGAAGAAGAAGAAAGGGAAGGGAAGAAGGTATATTGGACCAAATTACAGCAGAGGATTTCCCTAATTTGGTGAAGGGAACAAGCATCAAAATCCAGGAGGCACAGAGAACCCCCCTTCAAAATCAATAAAACAGGTCCATACCCCATCATCTAATAGTAAAACTTACAAGTATCAGAGACAAAGAGAAAATCCTGAAAGCAGCTTGGGATAAGAGGTCTGGAGCCTACAGTGGTAGAAATATTAGATTGGTAGCAGACCTATCCACAGAGACCTGGCAGGATAGAAAGGACTGGCATGATATATTCAGAGCACTAAACAAGAAAAGTATACAGCCAAGAATACTACATCCAGCTAGGCTATCATTGAAAATAGGAGAAATTAAAAGCTTCCAGGACAAACAAAAACTAATGACATACTATTTGGTGACTAACATAACATAATTTTAAAAAAAAATTGCTTAAAAAAAAAAGAAACAGCAGAAAATGACCCCTTCTGTGAGAAGAGGTGAACTTGAATCAACACACCCTTGGCACCACATGGCCAGGGGCTCTTTACTCTGTGCTCTTACCGGGGATAGGGATCACCATGGTTTCTGCAATGATGTCAAGGAAGGGATGTGGGGGTGGGGAGCAGGGAGAAGAAAGGAAGAAGCAGATTATGCTCATCATGGAAACACAGTGGAAAAGAAAACTCAGTGCATTAAATTGAAGGCTGTTATGCATAATAGTTGTCATAATATTGCTAATGATGTTACTCAAGATGAGAGAATCAAAATACCCACCTCAGCTTCTGAAAGCTCTTTCAATAATCAAAATACTTTTTACAAATAGGGGTGTCATCTTAAGAAGCACATGTGACCATAAATGAATGAGTTTAAGCCAAGGCAAAAAATGTACTCACCATTCGTACAGAAGTGCATGAGCTCATGAATTGTAGCTAGACGTTTAGTGCTGTTCCATGGTGGGGGCAGAGGGAATTTAAGGAATTCCCACAGTGGCAACTTGGACTGCATCTCCTGCTCAATTTGAACTGGGTCAAAATTCTTTTGGCCCTGATGAAAAAGAGCAACATGACAGAAGACATTAGAGTAAGCTGTCAAGTGCCTAATGCATATGGAGAAGGCAAAACCTGATACCTTCACTCTCATTATTTGGAAACAGGGGAAATCAATGGTAATTGGGGAAGACAAACTGTTGGTATTTTGCTGAAGGTCAAAAAAGCTCGTTCTCACTTTGCCAGGGGTGTCCCCTGTGCACAGAAATGATAGATTCTTCATTAGCTATGACAAACTGCCAAAGTTTCATATATATTCATCTCTCCCTTCTGAGATTCCTCTTTGGCCTCCACTAGTTTTTCACATTGGTGGATATAGAAAGCAAATAACTATAAGATGTTAATGCAAATTTGGTGCACTGACAATCAAACAGTTAACTGGACCTCTATAATTAGACAAGTTTTCTTTGCTCCCGCATACACCTCTATTTCCTGAGGTCTCACTTTGAAAGCAGGGATCCATTTTGAATATTATTTTTAATGCCAAAGGTAAAACTATCTAACCATAATTTCTTCAATGGATAATTACAAATGGGCTTTCTTGGATCACTTCTCCTTGGGGTGGCCCAATTATTATTACCTTTAGAGCATACTTCTTGTGGGCATGTGCATCATGATAATCCAATAGGAGAGGACCTTTGGGCACTGCTTTGCTTTCATTTTCTTCTTCAGATAAGAATATTTCATGGAGATTCTATTCAAATTGAAATATAGTGACTTAAAAAGAGAATCCATACTTTTTCAAAGCATGCAAGCTCTTTGGATATCTCATGCCATCTGACCTTTTTCTCCCTCTCTGTGAGACAGAGAGAGGGCAGGATGGACACAATGTGAGCTGCAATTCTGTGGTCCAGCCCATCTGCTCTTGGAGGAGGCTGCGCCAGACTGGGCGGGACAAGGTCTTCTTCAGTTGCCACAACCTGTTCAAATAAGCAGGTGAGAGAGTCAGTTTAGTGGTCAGCTAAATACTAAATAAATACTTACTGATACTCATGGATTTCCATTGCTCTTACTAAAAACAAGGCGGTTTCTACCAATAACATCCAATGATTACATAAAGTGGCAGTGATTATCAAAATAAAAAAGGATATGTTTACAATGCATCCATTAAAGTAGATATAATTTTAATGTGTACATTAGAATAGATAACACAAAACACAAATGGTCAACAGGAAAATTCATTATAACAGAAATCAAAATACCAATATGATAATTTTTTTTTTTCTTATTGATTTGCTCTTTCTCTTAAAGCACTGGAAACCACTTATACCTTTGGATTCAGTAAGTATTTATTAAGTGCCTATCATATGCCAAGCACTGTATGAGGCATCTTTTAATACATTACCTCATTTAAGCAGTAGAGCAACATTATGGTGTAGATATTATCTTAATTTTACAGGGGAAGAGTTAGGGTGACTGAAGTTAGTGACTGGTGCAAGTCCAAGGCTACTGAGTGGGGTTCAGGTCAAGTCCTCATTCTTTCTTCAAGGGAGTGATAGATGGTGAGATCAGTAAGGGGAAATAAGTCTCCTTTATATGGGGAAACAGAGGTCTAGAAAGATTACATGGCTTGTTCAATTTTACCTGGCAAACAAAAGAAGTTGAAATGTAATCAAGGTAGACACCTAATTTATAGCTTTTCTCTTCACTTCAAGTCCTGCAATCATTCTCTGTGATTTCATATCCTTTTACAGGGTTTCTCAACCTTAGAACTTAAGACATTTTGAATTAGACAGTTATATGTTGTGGGTTCTTTTCTGTGCAATGGAGAATCTTTAGCAGTATCCCTGACCTCAAACCATTTCATACCAGCATCTCCCCTCCAATTGTGTCAAGCTAAAATATACCCAGACATTGCCAGATGTTTCCTGGGAGGAAAAATCAGCTGCTATTGAAAACTACTTCTATAGATGGCTAACAAAAGAGTCTCCCATACTTTACCCTTTGTCAACTCCTTACTTTCAAAAGAGCCACTCATATCTCCACTATCTCCGGTCATCTCTTGGACCCACTCCAATCACAAAAGACCGCTCAAAACCGTTCTACCTCTGAAATGTCAAACTCTAATAGCCTGTCTTGAAAAAAAAACCTATCTCATTCCCCTTAAATTTTAATTTTTTTCCTTCCCATTATTAAGCATTTTTTCAATCAACATGATCTACTATAGATTTGCCTTCTATGGGTCAGGCAATAAGGTTACCAGCTGATGGTTGTAATACAGCAGGTGA
Source organism: Mustela nigripes (assembly GCF_022355385.1). Classification (NCBI taxonomy): domain Eukaryota; kingdom Metazoa; phylum Chordata; class Mammalia; order Carnivora; family Mustelidae; genus Mustela; species Mustela nigripes. The sequence goes on from NC_081570.1 coordinate 101,365,365, forward strand.
TTAATAAGCATTTGTTGCTTTGAATTGAGTTGAATAAAATAGTAAAGACCAAGATAAAATGATACCACAAGCTCTACAGGACTTTTCAGCTTTTATGAATTTATTGATATAATAAAACTACTGGCCTCCTCAAAACCTTATGTGATAATTAAAGGTAACTGTGAGTGTGCTTATCTAATCAGTTAGAAAACTAAAGCAGACATAAAAATGTATAGTGAAGGTAAAAGTGATGATAGAGTCTGAACAGGACTTTAAAACAAACATTTGAAAATTCAGAGACATAAGGAATATGTTATATTCATGCAATGAGGACAATGACAGGCAGTTGTAAAAAGAAATTGGAGAATTCATAAAATAAATACAATCTATTTTTGAGAAAAAACTTCACTAGCAGACTGGACTCCAGAGAAGAATGGATTAATTGGGAGTTAAGCTGGAATTCCCCCAAAGATAAAATTGATAGAAAATGTAAAAGACAAGGAGGAAAAACCAGAAGTTCCACCATCCATCTAATAAAAGGATAAATCAACAGAAAAAAAATAATGTTTGAGGCTATGTTTAATTCAGCAAATACAGCTTCAGTGTCCGCGGTGGGTTACATGTGGTTATGGTGTGCTGGGCATACTGCAGTGAAAAGTTTAGGATTAAGTCCCTACTTGCATGGAGCTTCTATTCTAATGAGAAGGGGAAGGTAAGACACAAAGCAAATAAATTATTTTAAGAGGAGTGGTTGTTGGGCGCCTGGGTGGCTCAGTGGGTTAAGCCGCTGCCTTCGGCTCAGGTCATGATCTCAGGGTCCTGGGATCGAGTCCCGCATCGGGCTCTCTGCTCAGCAGGGAGCCTGCTTCCCTCTCTCTCTCTGCCTGCCTCTCTGACTACTTGTGATTTCTCTCTGTCAAATAAATAAATAAAATCTTAAAAAAAAAAAGAGGAGTGGTTGTTGATAAGAAAATAAAACCAAGTGATATGGTAAAGAAAACTCTGGGTTGTCAAGGGTTTCCTTTGGATCAGGTGGGAGAAAGGCTAAGGAATACCATTTCCATTGGGCACTGAATGAAAAGGAGTATCCTCCAGGCAGACATGGGGGTGAAAATTTTTCTAGGAAAAGAAGTTGGAGTAAAAAGCTACAGTGGAATTAAGTAGTGTAGTTGAGGAAAACCCAGAAAGCCTGTGTAGATTAAGAGTAGTAAGTGTGTATTTTGTGTGTGTGTGTGTGTATTGAGGGGGGCAGGAGATGAGATGATAGATTGACAGATCAGCCCAGACCCATATTTTTAGGGTCCTCCAATGTAAGGAATTTTGATTTTGTTCAGAATGTAATTGGAAACCAGATTATAATCCTTTAGATTGCTAGTGACAATGATAAAACAAAGCCCTACCTGGACATAGCCTTGTGTTATGAATTATAAAGAGAAAATTCTAATAGCTTCCAGAAAGAAAAAAACAGATTATCTGCAAAGATAAAAGTGCCAGATTGACATGAGATTTCTCAGCAACATTAGAAGAAAGAAGACAAAAAAGCAATGCCTTCGAAATACTTTTTCACTTAAGACTGACTAGGTTCTAAGGCAGTTTCTGACACTCACTACTCGGACAAGTTACTTAATCTTTTTATGCCTCATTTTCCTTATTTGTAAAAGAGGGGACAAAAATAGTTTCTGCATCATAGTGTTGTCCTAAGGATTAAATGAATTAGTTTATAACAACTCTTCTCAAACACATCCAGAAAACTCATGAGAATTGACCACATACCTCAGGTCCCATGGAAAGTTCAATAAATTTATGAAGACCATGTTTACTGACCATAATACAATAAAACTAGGAACTGACAATAAACAATAGAAATAAAAATAAAAGATTTAGAACTGAAAGCATCAGGATGCAGCCAAAGAAATACTCAAAAGGAAATGTATAGCCTTAAGCAAAAAGCCTGAAAGTAAATGAGGTAAGCTTCTGAATTCAAATAAAATGCAAAATGAACTCAGAGAAATCAGAAAGAAGGAAATAATAAAGATAAATGAGAAAATTAGTTAAGCATAAAGTAGAAAGTGTTGATCAATGAAGCATAATACTAGTTCTTTGAAAAGACTGATACGGAGGGAGTCAAGATGGCGGAGAAGTAGCAAGCTGAGACTGCTTCAGCTAGCCGGAGATCAGCTAGATAGCTTATCTAAAGATTGCAAACACCTGAAAATCCATCGGCAGATCGAAGAGAAGAAGAACAGCAATTCTGGAAACAGAAAAACAACCGCTTTCTGAAAGGTAGGACCGGCGGAGAAGTGAATCCAAAGCGACGGGAAGATAGACCCCCCC
>NC_081570.1:101377677-101384162 GCF_022355385.1 Mustela nigripes
GTACCCCTGGGGATCAAAATATATGTTTATAAAAAATAAAAAAATTAAAAGTAAAAAAAAAATGACACTAGACACGGATAGTTTAAAGGATACATCTCCCGAAACTTCAGGGAATATGAGAGCAGTAGCAAAAGAAAGAGCATAGCAAAAGAAAGACAATTAAAGTAAATGATCAAAGTAAACTTTGGTTTTACTTGAAGTATTCTATAATCTTTGTAAAGGAAAATACACTCAGGGATTTTGTGTGTAGTTTAAAATAGGTAACACCAAAAGCAAAGAGAGATGAAATGACGAATTCAAGGTTACCCAGCTGGGAAAGGCACCACGGCATGTACCCACCTACCTGTTCCAGCATACAATGCAGTATCAGGGGCACAGAGATGAATTCTTCTGGAATCTGATTCAGCAAGTCATTGTAATATCTCATGTCTACTTCAGTTGTTAAGACAAAAGTCACTGTAAAATATACAATATATCACTGCTCAGTTAAGATGTGTTCTCCATTTCTTCCACCAAAACTTTATCCACAAATTCAAAATGTCACTGTGCACTAAAAAGTGGGATGTGTAGGTAGAGGCATGTCTGAAGGCAAGTTGGAAGACAGTCAGTAGTCCTTGACGCACCAGCTCTCGGTGTTGGTCTTCGGGTTTCATACTTGCCTGATGGGGGCGCTTGTGGTTCCTCATTCTGTGCTTTCTTCTTGCCTGGGGTTGGAGCAACAGGTTGTGGTGCCTAAAAGTAGAAGAATTCAAAAGAGACGACTGAGATATTCAGCTGAGAGATGCTTTCGTCAGATGCTGGTATGACGGGGTCTGACAGGATTCTGAGATTGTATGATGTTCACACCACAAAATCATTGGCTAATATTAGGAACAAACAAAAGGGTTTTGTCTGACAAAGGGAAGAAATTAATGGGTATAGACAGTTTTTAGTTTTCCCTAAAAGAGTCCATTGAGCAATTGCCAGGAAAGGGATGGGGAAATGGAGCACTGGTCCCTGGGTGACTCAGAATCCCACCATTCCCCCTCTTCGAGTCCTTCAGTGGTTCCCCATCACTTTCCAGGTACCACCCAAACTCTTTAACGCAGCACCAAAGCACATCTGCTTCCGTTCTCCAGTGTTGTTTTTCTTCATTTTGTACTACCGCCTGGAGCACAGACTTATCCTGTAGTCCTGGCTTGTGCCCTAACACTTCTCTCCTTTGACCCCATGTCTGTGTATGTCATCTTTGCCCGTTTCTTGAGGATGTCCTTCTGACCCTTTGTCCACTAGGCATTCCTGTAGGCAGTTCACACCCAGCCTTCACCACATCATTTACCCTGCTGGGTGAGGCTCTCCTGACTCCTCCCTCTCTCCCGCTGCTCCTCTCCAGGCCAGGTTAGATGCCATGTTTTAGTGTTTCTACTGCAGCCTGAGCTGACTCTTCTCACCATGCTATGCTGAAACCACTGTTGACCTGACTGCCATCCTCTTTAAAAGTTAACCTCAATGAAGGGCACGGGGAGGGGGAGACTTGTTCATCATTGGCAGCACCTTGTGCAAGGCTAGCACATGGTAGGTGCTAAATAAACACCATGGTTAATTTATCAATAGCCCGCCCCTTGTTCCAGGTGTTATTTATTGTGTCATGGGCTGAAAGTGGCTTCCAGCATCAGCTCTCCATATGGCAAATAGTTAGGGGGCTTCATAAAGCCCCCTAAAGGACCACTTGGGTGTCTTTTAATGCTGTGACTGGTGGCCTCTCCCTGTTCCCACCCTCACCACTTAAATTCCAGCAGGAAGTATTTCCTTTCTACAAGTATTTATGTAGTTTTTTCCTTCGTGTGTTTTACAAATGTGAAAATCACTTTGTTCAGTTGGTCATGCAGCCCACTGGAGACATCGCAGAGTGTGCCTACCTCAGTAATTGATGTGGCCTCCAAGATAGGTTTCTCATTAACCACTTGTGGGATATTGATAAGCTGCATGCTTTCCAAATAGTGTTGGTGCTGCCTTTTCCAGTCCAGGGTGTCATACATCAAACAGGCAATATTTTCAAAAATATCAGTACCCAATTCCAGCTATAGGGGAGAGAATTAATAACAGTTAGTTATTAGTGTTTTGTTGCTGGAATCAGATGTATGGTTCATTTCTCTCTTAACAGATGAACCAACCAAGCGCTTCACCAAATCATGGAATCCCAGCCATGGGGAGTGAATCTTCATTTATCGAACCCTTCTTGACCATCTTGTTCACCACAATGCAGACTGCTCCCTTTGGAGGGTCCTAGGGCTGCATTATACTCTTAGAGTCTAATGAATGCTTCAACTAAGTGAAGAACACCCTGTCCACAAATTTCAGCAACATGGCCTATATTCTGATGTCTGTTTCTTTTTTTTTTTTTTTTAAAGATTTTATTTATTTATTTGACAGACAGAGATCACAAGTAGGCAGAGAGGCAGGCAGAGAGAGAGAGAGAGAGAGGGAAGCAGGCTTCCTGCGGAGCAGGGAGCCCGATGCGGGGCTCCATGCCAGGACCCTGAGATCATGACCCAAGCCGAAGGCAGCAGCCCAAACCACTGAGCCACCCAGGCGCGCCTGATGTCTCAGTTTCTAAAACAACATATTAGGTAACTTCAATACCTCTTCTGTGCCATCAGAGGAAAAAAAAAAAAAACTAAGAAATAAGTCTACTGCTTTTGTATCTAATATCCACAAGTTTTACTGTCTAGCAAGCAAGTTGTAGATCAGATATCCTTATTACCTGGGCTTTCATTTCCAGAACTGGAAAAGTACTGCTATCACTAGGTTTCTCTGCCTGAAAGCAAGGAAGGGTTAAGTAGGCTTATCTTAGATCTGTGCTACCGAGGTAAGGTAGGATTAGATAGCTTCTTGGGGGGCCAGTGAATCACAGTCTGGCAGGAGTCCAGGGAGGTGCTGAGCTCTGCCCACCTTCAAGGCACAGCTGCCAGTCTGGGCTTCACGTGCCTACCCTAGGACTGAGTATTCTTCAGTTAATCTTCAACCTGCTAGTCGTCTGCCTAATTTCCGGCACAGAAACAAGTTTTTGTTTGTATTTATAAGAAATATGGTAGGACTTCTGCTCCTTTTGATCCCTTAGCTTAACTAGTTTATTCATTTTTAAATCAAAGAGCAAATCACATGCTAAAAGCCAGAAAATTATTTCAGCAACCAAGATCTTAACTTGAGATGTTGCAGATGTCTTACATGAGCAGTTAGCACTTCTTGATGGGCATTTATTTGATGTAAAGCTTTCGTTACCTTGGTTCAGCAGAAATATAGCCTGCTTGTCTGCAGACAAAGGTACTAATGCTTTCCTTCTTCCAGAGAGTAAGAGGACTCCTTGGCTGGCTTCTGCTTTGGAAATGAGGCCATTACCAACTTCGAAGTACAGCTGAGTGTGTGACATCATGTATCCACACCACATATTTAGTCTATTTCTATGAAAAGTAGATTTATTACTTTTATGTTTCTCAGGTGATCTAAACTTCAAGGTGAACTTTGTTCCTCAATATGAAATCCAATGGCCTTTCTTTGCAAACCCAACTCCATGACTGAACTGTTTGCAAGGCTCTCTTTCCCTGTCGTTCTCAATTCTGGGTGGTTCATCCACAATGCATACCTTAGAGAGGCATGCTTAGGCTCTAAAAAAAAATTACTGCAATTGGACCCAGACCACAGCTCTAGCATGAAGAAGATATTCGATAAATACTTGCAAATTGATTGATAGAAGATCAGTGTGTCCAGCTGGGCAGCACAGCTATAAATGGCTCCCCAGATGACTGAATGTTTTCATTCCTGCCTGTTACTTTTATGGCCCAACTAGATGCCCTTGATGGTAACTTTTTAGTTTGGAGGTCAGGAATGTTCTATACCATACCTAGTATTTCAACTGAGATGACAAAATTTTTTCAACATAAAATTTTCTGAACTTTAATTGCCATTTAAATTCTTCTACTCTATATTTTAAAAAAGTAAAATAGTCAATACACTTTCTTTTAAAAAGGAGTGATTAAAATCTTTCAAAGAACACAAAATTGTGGGTTCTGGAGGAGGAAGCAGGGTGCTGGGAATGGTGCTGGGTCTTTTGAAGCTGTGATCTGTGCCTTGGTGTTATGACATCTATGTACTGAAGGTGCAATGGAATGTACTGTACCTTGGGCCCACCACATTTCAGCTCTTGTCAGTCCATGCCTTGCAGGGAGGTGGTGGGGAGAGCAGTAAATAAAATACAAAGAAGAGAGCCCTAGCTAGTGCAAGAGAAAAAGATACATGGCCTGACAGTGCCTTCAAAGACTCTTTATTTCTTCCTCTAAATGATGGCTCAGGAATTATATGGCTGCGGTCTCTTATGCTCTATTGAACCCAAAAAGGACAAAAGGTAGTGCCTTCTTTACTGAACTCAGGCTTAGGAGGCAGAAGAGTGAAAGACAAAGCAGGGAAGATGAAGATATCCAGATGAAAGGGTGGAAAGAGGCCAAGCCAAGGGAGTTTGGAGTAACCAGTTTTGCTTAGAACAAGCTCTGCCTTGGACCATGGCTTCATGTTTGGTTTCTTTTCCACGTATAGGTCAAGGCCAGTATTTACTCTTACTATTGGCAAGGCATCAGGCTTCAGTGTTCTGTTTCTACATAGTGACATCTAATGCTTTATGTTGACAGTCTTAATAACTCGAAGTGATCTGTATATTGTTACTTATTCAAATCCGGCCCATCCTTCAAAGTTCAAATCTGGGTCTCCCTCTCCTCAGAGTTTTCCTTACTTCGCCATGTGCACATCCACCTCAAGGTCATCCAGTCAGGGGCTCTGGTCATGAGAAATGTTCATGCTCTCACTCCGGGGCCTCTGGTTGTTGGAACAGGGGGCGTCAAGCAGAAAGAGACCTGAGAAGTTCTGTGTAACAGGGAATGCCTGGATATCTACCATAACACCCATGAGGAACTGCCACTCAACCTTCTTTTTAAAAACACCCTCATGTATCAAACATTTGCTATTACTTTGTGATGCACCCCATTTCTTCTTTTTCTGAATTAGTAGGAAATTTAGAGTGTGTTTCACATAACTGAGCACATAGGTGTATGGCACCTTCCACATCGCTTCTCTGTTTCATGGTTTTAGTCATGTCTCTCTGTAAGATCCACAGTAGCAGAGATCAGTAAATGTTCTCAGAAAATGCCTGTTAATTGTTGGGGTGGGGCCAAGTCATCCTATTAGATAGACCTTGTCGACCAAATACATTAACAATGCAATTTTAGCAATAAAATTAAGGACCCAGAAAAACAATATTTTGAACGGATATATTAAACAGAGAAAGACAATGTAATTGGAAAAACTGTAAAATTTATGTTTTCATAATTAACAATATATTAAGACTACTGCCAAGAATATGAAGTATGAATCAAAGCCACATGCACCAAATAAAAGAATTACCATCCTTTGTTTCCATCTCCACCTCATTTTTTGCCGTTAGTTCTTACATTAAAAGCTAAAGAACCAGGCTATAACCATCACTGGGCATTCAGTGTTATCACTGTCTTGAAGAAAAGGAGTCTAGCACAAAGCTATGTATATAGTCAGTGCTTAATGAATGTCTGTGGGAAGAATGAAGATGATAAATGATAAATGGACCACACTACCACAAGTCCCAACCACTCTCACAAGACCATGTACTAACCATCATCTCGTTGTCTGCCCAGTCAGAAGGAAAGTTATCTGCCTTGACCATGTATTCAAGACGAGCAACATCACAGAGATTTGTTTCAGGTTTCTCATTATTCAGGATTGGTTCCAGGTACTTCCAGAAAATTTCAAGTTCTTTTATGGCCTTCTCTTTCTTCAGTTTCTCAGCCTCTATGTCTAATTATAACATGTTAATAAAACATAATGAGAATGTTGAATTCTTCCCACTGTAAGTGGACATGGTGAGGTATAGGCATTGTAAGATACCTGTGTAGTACCAGAAAAGGCAAGTAAAGAAACATAATTTTGAGAAGGTTTGAACTTGGGTTATACAATTATGAGACTGGAGGATTTTTCTTCCAGAATTGATTATCAAACATGAGCTTATTTCACGCCTTCCTTTTACACTTGAAGACCAGAAACGTTATGATAAGGTCACACACTTGCAGAGCTTAACGTGTCTGATATTTACATCATCTTTCGATGGCATCTATGTGGGAGCAGTTCTTCTGCCAGACAGCTTTTTGGCCATCTCAGTGTGTTTGCTTCATAACTGGTTAGAAATGCTGTTGATCCAGTTCTCCTTCCCCCATGGCGAGAAATAGACCGGATCAATGACTGATGCTTTAGTCAACCTTGGGTCACATTTGGATAGCTACAGACTTCTCTGGACATTTGTGCTCTGAATAAAATCATGACAGTTCCCCATAAATGTACACATGAAATTTTTTTTTAAAGATTTTATTTATTTATTTGACAGAGAGAAATCACAAGTAGATGGAGAGGCAGGCAGAGAGAGAGAGAGA
>NC_081570.1:101384262-101467663 GCF_022355385.1 Mustela nigripes
CCTGAGATCATGACCTGAGCCGAAGGCAGCGGCCCAACCCACTGAGCCACCCAGGCGCCCTGTACACATGAAATTTTGCCTAAGATATTAGTGTTTATTATGTCTATAACAAAATGGGTTGGTTCTACTACTAACACCTCAGGATTCTATTACAAAGTCTATTTTTCTGTGCTTTTATTTCTATATATTAAATATTTCTTTTGATGTTCTTTTCCAGTTTTATTGAGAATTAACCAACAAACATTACTGTATAAGTTTAAGGCATATAGCATGATGGTTTGATTCACATATATTGTGAAACGATTATCATAATAGGTTCAGCAAAAACCCACATTTCATATAGATAGAATGAAAAGAAAGAAAAAAAAAGAAATTTCTCTTTGTGATAAAAACTCTTAGGAATTACCTTCTTAACAACTTCCTTATATATCATACAGCAGTGTTAACCATAGTCATCATGTTGTACATTACATCCCTAGTAATTATTTATATTATAACTAGAAATTTGTATTTTTTGACTACCTCCCTCCAATTTTCTCTTCCCTCACCCTCTACCTCTGATAACCACATGTCTGAGCTTTTTTCCTCTGAGTTTGGCGTTTTTTTGTTTTTGAAAATTTTTAATTAACATATAATGTATTATTAGCCCCAGCGGTACAGGTCTGTGAATGGCCAGGTTTACACACTTCACAGCACTCACCATAGCACACAGTTTCCCCAATGTCCATAACCCCACCACCGTCTCCCTCCCCCTCTCCCCCAGCAACCCTCAGTTTGTTTTGTGAGACTAAGAGTCTCTTAGGGTTTGTCTCCCTCCCAAACCCATCTTTTCATTTATCCTTTTGCTACCCCCCAAAACCCCCATGGTGCCTCTCAACTTCCTCATATCAGGGAGATCGTATGACAATTATCTTTCTCTGATTGACTTATTTCGCTTAGCATAATACCCTCTAGTTCCATCCAGTCGTTGTCCCAAATGGCAAGGTTTCTACAGAGAGGGTATGCACTTTTTTACAGAGAGGCTATGCACTTACGGAACATTTTCTCACTGGCTTCAACAGTAAGATATTTAATGTTACAGCTATCCTTTGAGATAGTCGGGAGCAGCTGGGTCTGGATCTCGACTGTTTTTACTTACTAACTGCCTCTAGGCTGAGAGTCCTTTTGGTAAAATGGAAGAAACAGATCTTCCTTGACTTAAGAGTGGGGATAGAGTTATCCCAATAAATGCATTGTGAATGGAACTTTTGAAAGTGACATAATACACCTAACCTAGCCTACCTTAAACATGCTCAGAAGACTTACCTTAGCCTGCAGTTGGGCAGAATCATCTAACACAAAGCCCGTTTTATAATAAAGGGTTGCCTATCTCCTGTAGTTTTCACACACTGTACTAAAAGTGAACAACACAGTGGCTGTAGGGGTACAGAATGTGCTGGTGTATTGGTAGTTTTCCCTCGGGATCACGTGGATGGCTGGGAGCTGCCACCAGCCAGAACTGCAGGTGAGCAGGTTATTAGTCTGAGGAAAAAAGCAAAATTCAAACTTCGAAGTATTGTTTTTACTGAACGCGTATTTGTTTCACACCAAAGTCGGAGAGCTAAGTCCAACCATCATGAGTTGGGGACCGTCTGTAATAAAACACACTTCCGGGGGTAGTAGTGGAGACTACATAAACTGATGCACTTAGAGCCCTTAGCACTAAGCCTAGTCCAAGGCATCTGCCCAGTAAATGGTAGTTTTTACTGTCATGAGTGGGAGTAATTTCTAACTTGGAAGAGCAAATTTTTTTAAAAAGATTTTCTTTGAGAGAGAGGGGGCAAGAGATAGAGCATGAGTAGGGGAAGGAGCAGAAGGAGAAGCAGACTCCTGGCTGAGCCGAGAACCCGAGTGGGCTCGATCCCAGAACCCTGGGATCATGACCTGAGCCAAAGGCTGGTGCTTAACCGACTGAGCTACCCAGGTACCCCCAGGAACAGCAAGTTCTTAAAAGGCAGTGTTTTAGACATTGGCATGTGGTTGTGTAGATTACAAAACACTGTGCAAATGACATTAATAAGTAACAATGAAAGGAACAGCATACAGCAGAAAATCTTGGACTTGCAGGTCACACAGGCTTACACCGAATCCTTGTTGTGTCACCTAAAGTATACAATAACTTTTAGTTCCCCTCCCACAGTGGCATTCTAGCATAATTCCCTTAGATGAAGCCCTGAATGGTTGAATCGTAGCGTGGATGGGGCTTCACCCCACAACGTCCTAGTGTAAAGCTCAGAAGATAGAATGCCCTCTCTGATTTATCACAAGAAGCCAGAAGCCGAGCAGAGCAAGAATCCAAGGCTATGACCTCCCTTGGTCCATGTGGTGACTTCTGGAAGAACACATTATCTACCGTTGATCTATCCAGCCTACACATTAGGTAAAAGCTATTGGTTAAATGTTCCTGAGAAAGGTAGTCAGATAACCAAGTCTTGTGACTCACAGTCCGTGTTCTCTGGGGCTACACAGGGATATAAACAGAGTATGATTTTAATTTGCAGAATTTACAGCACCTGGCTAGCACAAGCAGAATAAAGAGCAAATCAAAGTCTTAAAAGGATTTAATAACGAAGGTATTGTAGGACTCTTTTTTGGACAGAAAATTCTATTTGTACTTTACAGACAGTGGAGAATACTGAAGGATTCAGTGAGTTGTGTAGCAGACTGCATACCTTCTGGCTGAAGAAGAACTTCCTGCTGCTGGCTAAGTGCTGCCAGGTGTGTCTGCAGAGGTTCATAATTCTCTGAAGATATTTTAATCACGCTGCTTATGGGAACGCCAAGCTCAGTCATAATCGCGAATAGCTGAGGATTGTTGAAGCCCACAACTATAATGTAATGCTGGGCACCATCATCTGGCTCATCGTCTGTTCAAAATGCCATAAAGGAGAGCGGTCGTCATTTTAAAAGAGAACAGGTTGCACTCAACCAGTTCGATGGCTACATACATTATGCATGCGTTTATAATGCCTCTGGCTCACCAGACACAGTCCAGTTGGCTGCAGTGCAGGTCTGTGGGCTGTTTTCCATTACTAGCCTTCCAGTAAGAAGGCTGTGCCCATTTTACAAAATATTAAATCACTTTTGTAAATGAGATAGTCATGATAGAAGGACAAACATACATGGGGCCCGCACTCATGGAAAATGTGTACTTGGGTTTTTGTAAAAAGAAAAAGGCTTTGGAGATATATATATATATTTTTTTGGTTCAGTCTCTTTTGAGTCACATATGGCTTTACTCCCGAATTACGAGTAGCTGCAGCTTTTTGCGGTATTTTATAAGTAGAGGTGTTTACAGGAGAGGGAAGTATCAAGTATGGGCGTGCCCCCTACCAGAGTATTCTTTGTATTTACGTCAAGAGGTGTGAATGCTGAGTGTGGGTTACAGAGCAGTGATACAGTTCTTGCATTAAAATTTTTAAGATATATATTGTGTACTTTCCTAACATTTTTTCCCCCTCTGCTTAGCCCTGGCTACAGTTTTTACTAATGTTAAAACAGGACTTTCTCCTAGACTCTGAGATTCCGAGAGGTAAAAATAATTGTACTTTCATAGTCATGCTGGGTAATACGTGAAAACATTAAATTCCATAATAGCCCATTAAGATGAATTTACAAATAAGGCAATATGCACAAACTTTTCATTTTTAAGTGATAATTTTTCTTCTATCCCTAAACAAATCTGTGTTGATATTGGGAATGTTGATATTGGAAACCATAATATCATGGCTTCTAAGTCTTGTGGCTTTAGAGTGGAGCTACGGCAGGGGAGTTCAAGTGATGAGGGGTGTGAAGGCCTGCCATCTCATTTAAGTGGGATCCAAATAATAATAGGAAGCTCCATTTGGGTTCAAGGGTAGGTGGCAATGAATTACTCACAGGTGGTACAGGTCAAACCAGTTTTATATCACTAATCAAAAATGAAAGGAAACTCCAGTTGCTCTAAGAGAAGCTAATAGTGGGAGAAGTTGAGGTCAGGTCAGGAAGCGGTGTGCCCTGTGTGAGTCCCACATTAACTGGTCTCATTTTATCACCACTGTATTTCACTCATTACAATAACCATTTTCTAGTTGGCCTCATAATTATGCCTGACTTTTTAAAATGTCCTGAACAAGGTGATAAGATGCCTGGTGGCACAGTCAGCTCTTGATTTTTTACTTCATTTGCATTATTTAAACATCCCCACAGCAAGACACAAGCTAAATGTGTATTTACTGAAAACATAAAGGAACTGCAAAAAGTAATATTTTCCTATCAGGATATCATGAGTGATACGTGATTTCTGGTTTTAGAAAGAGCGAAAGGGAAAAGCCTGGGAAAGAGTAAGCATCATTATTGGAATGTTTTCTCAAGTTACTTCGTAGATTGGAAAGCAGGAAGTGAAAGGTGACCGACAGGAGGAGCATGTCACTGACCGATGTAGTGTTTAGTGTCATCGTCTTCTCCCCTCCGTTTTAACTGCGTGGTCTTTTTCACTGTTGTGTTTGCCTCAGGCTGATCTTTTCCCTTTCCTTTGGCAACCTTCACACCTGAGGTCTTCTTCTCCTTGGGAGGTTTTGCTTTCCCTTTATCCTTTTCTATCTTGACTCTATCTTCTATTACCTGGAAAGAAAGAATACTTTTTCTCCAAATCATATGGTGAGCAAACAATAGCTCTTCTACTGTCGGCAAATTAATTATTTCATTCAATTGCTTGTTTACTCATTTATTTTGAGGGTAGTCATTCTTCAAGCCAGGATAGTGGAGATCCCAGGTTGGGCCTGACTTGTCATATGGCACATCTACACATGAGGACTGTGGGGTACATGATAGGAGACTTTTTACACAAGCGGCTTTCTAGAAGAAAATTCATCCAAAGGGAGAGTCAAGCCTAGGCCTATAAATTACCTCAACTGGGGGGAGCAGGGTGAGTGGGAGATTCTGAGTACCTCGTGATGGCAGGAACTTGGGTTTAGCTTGCAGCCTAACCCTGAGGAGTCTCGTATGAGTCTAAGAGAGAGGTTGGCTTTTCCATTAAAAACAAAACAAAGGTTAAAAAAAAAAAAAGGTGCAGACACTCTTGAAAACAGTATGGAGGTTCTTCAAAAAGTTAAAAATAGAGCTACCCCACAACCCAGCAATTACACTAGGAAGTATTTACCCAAAGGATACAAACATAGTGATTCAAAGGGGCACAAGCACCCCAGCATTTATAGCAGCAGTGTCCACAATAGCCAAACTATGCAAAGATAGAAAAATCCCACAATTGGAACAACAAAATTAAAAATATATTGTAGTAACATCTGGGCTCTGTGTTTTCCAGAGATCAAGAAATCAAATTTGAAAAATTACATTATAATACATTAAAGACAAGAGTAGAAGATATGTTGCTTTGACACCAAGCTAACAGAATGAAGCACAGAAGAGGAGAGAGACAATCCTCTACTCCATGTATCTTCTGGATGTTGAGGGCTCCAGAAAGAGTTTGGCTTTGGCTTTGCCACCTACAAGTGTCAGAGGTAACTATGGATCATCCACGAGGGCCTAGCGCCTGGGGTGGGGAAACTCTGTCTCCACGGCCCCAGCGGAAAGCATCAGGGGAAGGCTGCCGATGTCATTACTAGCCTCGGGTGGAGGCAGCAAGGAGTGCACAAAGTAAGGTGCAAAGGTTGGATAAGCCCCAGCATTTCTTTCTGCACCAGACATGAACTCATGCATAAGCTACAGCTGGGCTTATCCCCTTGAGCTCCTAGCCCACTGGGGAAGAAAGAGGCAAAAAGCACATCCCAAACAAGCAAAAATACATGACTTTTATGAAGGCTACAACCCAATGAGAGGCGCACAACTGAGGAAACCTCTCTAATAATTTAGTGATAGAGGGCTTCTCTGAGGAGGTGACATTTGAGTGAAGACCTGGAAGATGAAGAATCATCCATGGGAGAAGCAAGGAAAAGACAAAGTGTGGCACAAAGGCCCTGAGTCATAAAGGAGAGAGAGGTATGTTCAAGAGTGAGGATAGCAGAAGAGTGGGCAAAGAAAGAGTAGACCAAGCTTAGGTGGGGGAGGCAAGACATGACCCACATCTTGGGAGATGGCTTCAAGGGGACTAAAGCCCTTAAGGAGGTAAGTTGGGCACAGATCTAGAGAATGTGTCCATTTCCTTTGCTAGGAGGAAAGGCCATTTCTCAGTTTAGTAAGAGGAGCAAGAGGAGGGGGGTGTCTGGGTGTGGGTTTAAAAAAGAGAGAGGTCTTCCTGGTGGTAAGGGAATGTTTCAATTTTTTTCAAGTGAAGGATTGAGGCACAGTTATTGGCCAACGACAGGCAGGTACGAGGTAAGAGGTTTTGAACAGGGATGGTAATGGGAGTCATGTCAGAAAGTGGGAGTGCAAGCTTAGTGAAAAAATATGGTAGAACTCTCTGCCAGTCGAGAGCTTACTGGAAATTTTGAGATTGTTAATTTAAAATGAAACCAGAGTACAAATCAATGCCCCTGAGTCCAGTTAGCTCGGAGGCATTGGCAAGACTCACACAGGCGCTCAGGCAGCCGCACTTGGATCATGGTAAATCCACTGAAGTGGAACACTCCCATGTAGCTCCTTGGTGGACAGCTAGCCTTGCCACAGAGAAGTCCTAACTCTGCCATCAAAAGCTTCAAGAAACTTCCACAACTGTGATTTTAAATAAAATCTCAAAGTGACCTTTAGAACTGAAAGGGAGAAACCATTACAGATTAAATTATTCTCAAGTATACCCAGAAGAATAAACATGGGTATTTCATACACCCATTTACTTAGTCTATCTTTCCAAAAAATACTGCTGAGTACAGAGGAAGTTTAAAACTAGTTTCTTTATCCTTTTCCTGATATGATGGTATAAGGTCCCTTTCACCCCGCTGGCTCTCCTAGGTGGGGTTATGAGCACATGGGCGGCCACACAGCTCCCATTGCTTTGGAGCTTCTTTGGCAAGGTTGGGGTTCTCTAAGGTAAGGAACTCCCTGAGTCCTTTATTCTGTAAGGTTTCTTGGGAGCCCAGAGAGAGCAGGGTAGATCACAACCAAAATGTAAAATTAGCAATAAATTACAGAGACTCAGCTCTGGAGTGTGACAGGTGCTTTCTAGACACCGTCATCTTCCATTTGTTCTCCAAATGCAACCTGTGAGATGGGTAGTTTTGTTCACGCTGTATAAATGGCGACACACAGTTTGTCCCCAGACATACCACTACGGTAGAGACACAGGCGGGTTTGACCTCAACGCCTAAAGTCATTTTATTTCTCTGGTCCTGTAAGTCTCAGTCTTTGATATCTTCCCACCTTCTTTGCCAGGCCTTCCGCCCTCCTTCTACTCTGTCTTTCCAGGGGCTAAATAACACTATTTGTTGGATGCGCTTTTGTTTCTCCATAGCTTCACCTTCCTCACCTACTCCTTCTGTTGCGTGGTCTGTTCTTTTTCTTTCTTTTTGCTTTTGCATTCCCTTAACAAGGCAAAGCTTGGTTGCCTGGAGAAACACATTTCCATTGGCACTGAAATGATCAATATCTACCTCCCTCCTTTCATGAAAGTATCTTAAAGATGTCCATAAATCCTGATTCATTTAAGTAACTTTTTTTTTAAATTATAAAAATAATAGTCATTATTGGGAAATCTGAAATACAGAGAGCTGACAAAAAACCACCAGAGAAGATGAATGAAGAAGATATTTAGTGAGTTCTTTCAAATTATGTTTACCCACCATTTTAACCTCGTTACTGTTCTCACTACACAATTTAGTGTTTTGCATCTTCTGTTTAACAATAATGTTTTCTTCAATGGATGGAATTTCAAGAAGATTACACAGTAATCTATGTAAAGAATTTCCTAGGTAGAGTGACTATGTATGTATTTTCCTGGTGCAGACATATCATACAGTAGAGAACAGAAGCCAATGGAAGTACCTAGGTTATTTGGGGTGCCGGATCCAGGCAGAGAAGTTCTTGGTGGATTTCTGAACACGCTGTCCTACCCAGTCCCTTTTGGTCTCCCATGTCTGACTCTAGTTGTGGTTCCCCACTTCTCCCTCACATATTCACCTGCTCCCCATGCCTCCAAGCCTCCACACTTGAACTGAACCAGGACAGTCCCTTTGTCCCTGAGGTTCTTGATGATGACTGGACCCTAGAATTCTATTTTGGTCAAAAAGTGACACCTCCTTTTTTACCAAACCCCAATCATAGCAAAATGACCCTGGTCTTCCCTCCTGTCTGTTCTCTCATATCCAGAATCAGCCCCTCCCCCTATGAGTTTATGTCTTGAGATTTGGAGATGGGGGATTCTAGGGAGTGAACCAGATTAGCTGAGCATTCACCAAATTTGGCCCCTTCCTAAGTCATAAACTAAAATTAGTTCACACTAACTTTTCTTCTGGCTTTCCCTGCTTCTGGGGAGCATAGCACGAATGTTCCCATTCTATGGTCATCTGCACAAAACTTAACTCAGGGGGACCTTGCCAATTCAAGACAAAAATTTAGGAAGGGTATATCCAAAAGGCCCCTCTTTCCACCATGTTTAGGGAACACATGTTCCCCAGCATATGGAGGTGGAGGCAAGTTCCTTATAGAGTACATTTTCTTTAAAATGCACTGCATACAAAAAACATCTGGATGCCCCCTACTGTGAGAAGGCTGTGGCTAGGAACAGAGATTTCTTACCCAGTTAAGCTACATAGCAGATGTGGGGCTCTTGTTTTAGCTACAAACTAAAGAAGTATTAGCATGTCACATACTTAGCTGAGAATCAAGCAACACTTACCTAGAATCCTCAGTCTTGTTATTCTCACTTTTTTTAAAAAGGGAAATATAAAAAATTCTCCTTCTAACAGGCAACCTAGTTATTTGACACTCTCAAAGATTCTAGATTGTATTTTATTTTGTAAATGGCTCTCGATGCCAACATTCAAATGCCTTCAAATACCTTCAAAAACCTTGACAGGTGTTTGCTACGTTATCCAATAAAAGGGAGACGAATAGTAAAAGTCAGTGGAACTGTGGGTAAATAACTCTCCTACATCTTTTTCTTATAGATAACAGTGCATCTACATATTTGTGTAGTACTCTGTGATTTCACATGTGTTCTATCATAAGATTCCCACAACAATATTATTAAGGATATAGATAAGAAAACATGTTCATGGTGGTTAAGTAACTAAGTAACTCCTTTATTATGTGGCTTATGAAAAACTAGGTCTGTTTTCTTAATGTTACTTTAGTTGTCTTTCAAGAGATTACTGTGATTCACAAACAAGCCATTCTTATGGTCACAGAAGATAAGAAGACAATAGTTAGGCTGAAAGACGTGTATGTGTCAAATATGGTTGAGAGACAGTAGCTTAAACAGGATTAAACACATGTATTTTCATGAAATCCCTCCATCTTTAATAAGCTAATGTGTTGTTAAATCTCCCAAGAGTTGTGCATAATACAGAGTGGTTTCCAAGTTCATCTGACTGGGGGAGGGGACTTTCTTTCTTTCTTTCTTTTTTAAATTAAGAACTGGGTCTATTATGGAGGGCACGTATTGCATGGAGCACTGGGTGTGGTGCATAAACAAGGAATTCTGTTATGCTGAAAAGAAAAAAAAAAGAAAAAAGAAAAAAAAAAAAGAACTGGGTCTAAAGACTTCCAGAACCTACTCTGGAAACACAAGTTATGGGAACATTCTGAGGCCCAATGAATCCATTTCTATAACCAATGCTAGGGAAATTATCCAAAGTATGAAGAATTCTATACTATAGAGGTGTTGATAACAACATTGTTTATTATAAAAAATTACGGAAATAACTGAAACATTTAACAATAGAGAAGTGGTTCAGATAATTATGGTAGTCATAGAATATCCTACAGCCAACAATAATGATAGATGTGGATGCTGAGGTAATGAGTAAAATTATGTATTTTAATTACAGTAATTATATAAAGAAAAAAATTCACAGAACAAAAAAAAGGAAACACATCAGAGTGTTAACATTAATTGCAATGGCATTATGGCATTATGAACATGTTGTTTCTCCTTTTCTGTATTTTCTATTTATTCTATTTTTAAAACAACTTTTTTTTTTTTTTTAAAGATATTATTTCTTTATTTGAGAGAGAGACAGTGAGAGAGAGCATGAGACATAAGAAGGTCAGAGGGAGAAGCAGACTCCCCATGGAGCTGGGAGCCTGATGTGGGACTCGACCCCGGGACATCCGGGACTGTGACCTGAGCCAAAGGCAGTTGCTTAACCAACTGAGCCACCCAGGCACCCGTTTCCTATTTATTCTTTCCCTCTGCTCTCCTCTCTGTTGCCCTGCCAAACAGAAAATATAATGCATGTGGTTGAGTTAGGAGCCTGCTCTTCTAGATAGATGCTGTGGTGTAGAAAATGTAAGTCTAGGCATGTTGTGGGCTCTCTTGACCCAGTGATGGAATCTTTGGGTCATTTCTTTGGGTACCTCCTGCAGAACATCCTAGGGTGCCATATTGCGATCTTCAGGTGCTGTTCCTAATCCACTGAATCAAAACATGGCCATGACTGTGGTTGGTGATAGTGAGGGTCTGATGTCTACCTGCTGTCTCTCTCTTGCAGGATTCTATGTGACTCAGAGGCTTTGGCAGTGAATCAGCCAGTTGTAGCCCTACCTCCACATTCAGAAGGGCAGAGAGGGGGTAAGGCTGTTCGGAGTAATCTCAGAGAGTCTAGTTCTAGGAGATGTCCCCAAAGACCATGTGATTTCTGGGCAGGGGGACAGAACCAGAAATAAAGTCAGAACTCCCCTGGGAACCAGTGGTTGCTTAGTTCTGTCGACTTTGTCTTTGGAGAGCTCTGTTCCTTTCCTTGACTTGTCTCCACACTTTCCATCAGGATATTATAGGCAGTGTAATTAGTGGGACCAGATGGCTGATGGCAGATCACTGAGCAAAGCCATACCTCTTGCAGGGAAACATCTCTGGGCAGGCACTCTATAGACGGTGAGCCGAGAGTGCCTTTGTGCATGATTGGGACACATTCGGAAGGTGTCTGTGTTGGGGCTGAGGACATGATCTTAAGTGTCTGGCGGTTTTGGATGTGATTCCCAGCTACACCTCTGAGTAGCTATTCACACCTTTAGTTTCCCCATCTGCAAATCAAAAATAATACTCTGTACCTCATAAAATCATTTGGAAGATTAAATGATATAATATGTGTAAAGAGCTTAGTCTAATGCCAAAGAGCCAATAACGGGTAGCTGAATATTATCCTTCGCTGTTGGAATTATAGCTGTTTGTTTTTTAAAATACTACTCTATTTTAAGAGTATTTTTGCGGTGTTTATTTTTTCCCCTGAAGTCCGTGAAGAAATTTTCATTAATGAAAAGCATCCCAATTAGGAAAACACTTCTTCTCTTCTACAGATCAATTTGGGAGGGAGTCACCGATTATTTACCCTGAATTGCTGAATTTTATAGCTCTTTAGCTCCAACGGTTTTGTTGGTAGTATCCTCATTTTGATAATCCAGCTTCAAAGAATTCCATCCAGTTAGTGAGGCAAGTTATTCCTTTCCTGAAACCACACGGGTCCCTCTAAACTGAGTTCCTGCTCTTCCTCTGTTTGATTTCTTAAAACAGTTTTTGAAGATTTTAACCACAACTGAATCAAAACTAACCAGCCTGTAATTTCCTGGTATGTCCCTATGGCCTTTCTTTAAAACAAAACACACACAAAAAATGGCATTACGTTGGCAGGTTTCCAGTATTTTGGGGTTTCAAGTGGAGTAAGGTCTAAAAACGTCTGTGAAAGTGACCCTAATTTTTCTTTGTCCTTCCTTCGGAGCAAGCTCTGGGTTGTTTGTGGCTTCATCATGACGTCTTACCACATTCACGTACTTTTAATTTGGGGCTGTTTTAAGAAAATTTACCCAAACCATCTCTGCATAGTTCTTGACTGCGGACCTCCCTCTTTTCCATTTCTAGTACTTTGGAAAATAAGGCAACGTGTACTAAGTATACGAGCCAGAAAGAGACAGCACTGTTCTGCTTTTACATGAAAGATATAAAAATATCCAAGAAGCTATGGACTGGTTATTTGAATTCACAAATTAAAAGCATGGTTTGGGGCACCAGGGTGGCTCAGTGGGTTAAAGCCTCTGCCTTCAGCTCAGGTCATGATCTTGGGGTCCTGGGATGGAGCCCTGCATCGGGCACTGCTCTTAGTGGGGAGCCTGCTTCCCCCTCTCTCTCTGCCTACTTGTGATCTCTCTCTCTGTCAAATAAATAAATAAAATCTTTAAAAAAAATATAAGCACATTTGGATGTTTTCCTAAAACCTAAAATATGCAAATTTTCTGAACTGGACACAGAGGCACAGGAAGACTAGATTTAGTTTAGCCGATTAATTTTTTTTTTTTTTTGTATTATAGTCATTTTGCATCTCTTTTTTCAATGATTAAGTGTCTCCTTTTCGTTGAATTCTCAATATATTTTAAATATATTCCCAATAAAGTGCTTTAGCTTTAAATAAATGTTTAGATTAATATCTAATGTGGATGTTGGAGAGAAACAGAAGTAAAAATGTGAACAATGTTGTAATATTCAGATAATGACTACATTAAAACATGGATCAGAATAGAAACCATGTAATTTATTTTAAAATTATAATGGACATTATGAACATAGGGTGTGCTTAGTATGTTGTTCCTCTAAATACTTATTTCAATAAATGTTTGTTAAGTTAATAATTAACAACAGACTAATACTGCTAGAACTAAACATAAATAAGTGTTGAGATAATGATGTGTGCAAGGAAAAGTCATTTCTAAACAAAGCACTCTCATTCAGATTTTAAGATATAACAAAATCCATTTTGAGAGTAATGGTATGAAAGAATCAGATTTTCTGAAATTCTAAAACATATTTATAGCAATAGAATGTTTTCTTCATGTATATTTGGAAAGAACCAATAAGGTGTTTCCAAATAGATCAGAGTTTTCAAATATTTTCGACTTAATTGCAATTAGAGGCAGGCATTGGCCTTTCAGAAATTCATGTGCTAAAGTCTTCAAAACTGTTCTTTAAAAAAATCTTTGCTTGCATTATTTTTTATAATATTAATTAGCCAGCAAACTTTCTTCAAGGACAAAGCAAATGTAACGGTAAGCAGGGCCCACAGGGAAGTGCTACAGATTTTTAAAATCAGTGGAATCTAAAATAATGACATTTTTACTGTATTTGGCAACTGGAGCTATATTATTCACTACTTATCTTTCTTTTTCGCCACATTTTTAAGAAAAACTTTGGCCGATTAAAACAAGACCGAACATAGAATGGTCTATTTGTTTCACTGGGGACAAAGAACCTGGACCTAATTATATTAGTTATTTTTGTCCAAATCTTCTCCCTAAGTCTTTTCGGTAATTACCTGTTGCGGATACTTTTTAAGCACTGAAACTTCAGGAAAGGAGATGCAAAGCACGATTTGGGTCACACAGTGGTCAGCAACAAAATTAGCATTGGAAAGAAAACATCTACATACATTTCGGCTTGCTGTTAAAAAGCTGAAGGGATAGTCACTCCCCTTGTAGGAATCTCAGAATTCCATCCTGGGGTTCAGGAAAGATGAAGAATCTGGGTCAAGTCCTCTTTTCTTTTTTGTGTTTTCTAATCCACAGCATGGGTCAGTTTTCCGTACTTCATACTTACTTTACTTTCTTCCAAACTCCCTGGCTGACAAGCATTAACCTCAATTGTTCTAACTGACTGGTTGGGTGGTGGTGTTGAAATGAACAGAGATTAGATCATCCCTCAAACAACTCTCTTCCTCTTGCCTTTACCAGGAGTATTTTCTGGACAGGACTCCATTCCAATCAGTTTTCATCCATTTACTTAGCACTTACTCTTGTGGTTGCAACTGAGAGATTTAGAGCTGGTGTTGGGGGAGCCCAATCTAAGGAAGACATCAAATTAAACTATGTAATTGTTGGCTCTTGATTGCTCAGAGTTCTTTTAGGCACTGATTACATATATACACACATACATGTCAATCTAAAATTCAAGCCCCAATTCCTTTGGACTTGGAATTTTCAAAAAATAAAGTAAGATTGTTTCTGTATCTTCAGAATCCCAGAACTGTATTATTATAGTTCACTTTTCAAAGATATGTTGAGAAAAATCACTGCAGAAATATTTTTACATTGTCATGAGCTTTAAAAACTTTTTGGGAGCTGCCAGGATATTCCAAGTACTGTTACTTAAAATTCGTGCACTGAAATCTAAAACTTTTTTCTATTACAAACAATTGCTGATTTAAAGTAGTTGGCAAACAAGTAAACTGACACTCTGTAGCATGTTAGGTTTCCTTGCACAGAGCAAACAGAAGGCACAGAGGTTTTCACAGGACTCACGGTCTATTTTTTATAATCCAGATTCCCATGTAACATTGGAATTTAAAAAGGTAAGGAAAGATGTTTCTATACTAGTTTCAAGTTTTCCCATTTTTCTTCTGCCAAGCCTTAATGTCCCCGAGTATTTCTTAAGGTACCAAGCTCCCACACATGATGTAAAAATGGATGGAAAACTGGTCCATCATTTGTGTTCGTATGAATATAATTTTCCCCAGGAAAAAATATGCACCACCCTAATAAAATGCCATATGGGGAATCTCTTTGAAAAACATAAAGCCCTCTATCACAAATCTAAGGTGGCATTATTATTTTGTCCTACAATTATCCTGTCAAGAGTCCAATTCAAGTAGGAAACCTAGATTTGGGGGTCTTGCAAAGGTGAGGAAGGTATTATTGGAACATACTCCCTTTTCCCTTTTTTTCTTCCACGAACTGATTTTGCCTCTTCCACCAAGGGGCACAAAGAAACAGCTTACATGGAAATCCATTTCATATACACATGTGCACATACATATCACACATGTACACACAGAAACATTTGGCTTTCCAAAAATATTTCAGCATGACTGCGAAAATAAGAAAAACCTCTCTTATTTTGAGTAATGATAATAACAAATGAGTTTGAACCTGACATCGTTTTGCTAAAGGTATTTTGAACTATTTTTGTTTTTTCAGATGAAAATATGAATCTTCGGAAAGCACACAGATTGATTTCCACGAGCAAATGAAAAATCTACATGTGAAGAAATAATCAGGTGTGTGATATGGGAGTAGAAGTGATGGATGGCTGCTGAAATACTCAGATTCTGAGGAAGGTACAGATGTAGCCCATTAGTTCAATAGGAACTCCTACTGAATATCAGATAAAATATTTTAAATAGTTCGGGTTTGCGGGTTTTTTCACATGACATTTACTTCTCCTGACTCCGTCTCTTCTTGATTCTCTTCTTTGCTACCAGCATGGAAATAGACTACTAGGAAAACAACCTCAGGCGCTTGCTCTGACTGTTGTCCTATTTCTGCCCAGGGGAAATTTTTTATTTTTTTAAAGATTTTTTATTTATTTGACAGACAGAGATCACAAGTAGGCAGAGAGGCAGGCAGAGAGAGAGAGAGGGGAGGAAGCAGGCTCCCCACTGAGCAGAGAGCCTGATGCGGGGGCTCAATCCCAGGACACTGGGATCATGACCTGAGCCGAAGGCAGAGGCTTTAACACACTGAGGGGGAGCCACCCAGGCGCCCAGGGAATTTATTTTTAATGGGTCTGCCTTTGAGAAAATAAGAGTTCCTCCGATGGTTCTTTGGATGGCCTTTTCCCTGTTGTGGAGGCGGCGACAGCTGAATGTGCCAGGTAACACTTAATGGAAGGCTTACGAAGAGAGGAAGTGACCTGGAGAAACCTGGCTCCATTTTCCCCCCTTTGCCCTCTTTAGAAGACCCACCATCACACAGTACCTTCTTTTCATTTTCCCGTCGCTGCTGGTCCTTCATTTTAACTTGGAGAAGCTGAAATTTCAAGAGTTTCCCTATCAGTGGTAGAGTTAATTTCTCTCCGCTGTCCATAATTGCTTTTGCTGCTATTAACACCTATGAAGAAGCACACAATTAATAGGAAAATTGGCATTTTGTAACCTTTGGCTCAGTTTGGTGGTGAGGAAAAGATGAAATGGTATTTCAGTTTTATAATATTCATCCGATTGCAAAGGTGTCTCACTGCTGGCCCAAAGCATTAGAGAAAAATTCCCCATTGCCATAGAGAGGGGCATTTATCTTCTACTTTACAGAAATTGGGTCATCTGAAAATGAACTTATTTTTCCAAAGAGGCAGAAAGTGCTTCCCACGGTGGTGCTAGACTCAGACTCCCAGAAAAGGGGTAGAGGAAAGATACGCAGGGGCTCCCTTCAGGAGGACTGATAGGTCAGTTTCGTGCTACAGAAAGTCTATTGTTTGGCATAGCCAGTCATCTAAGCTGTCAAACTTTGACTTATTACAACAGTATAAATTAAATAGGGTTTTATAATAATGGAAATAGCTATATTAGCAATCTTTTACTTCTTGGTGACCGAATTCAAATGAAAGATAAAAACTGCTTGACACAGAGGTGCCATAGGAATGTTTCTTCCCTACCCCCTTGCAATTTAATGTTGATCCTGTTGGTATGCTGCCTAATTGGGGTGAAATGAGGTTATTGAGTTTTCTTTGGGTGACGACAGCCACTAGGAACATACAGCTGTATTGTCCAGATGTGTGGCACTGACAGCCTGTTTTATGACTGCACTTTTTACAGCTTGTTTCCCCTAAATTTCACACAACTCTCTAACATCTGGGCCCTTTTCCTTGGAGCCCTATAACCACTTTATTTACTGCAAAAAAATAAAATCATGTAAAATATACCATAAAATGTTGTTAGGCATTTCTCTTTATTCGTGTTGCCTCCCTAATAAAGTTCACCTCTGCCGGAAGCACTGTCACAAAAGTAATCTGGTCAAAGTATTTTTCGACTTTTGTTTTTAGGCAAGCATTAAGATTTATTTATAACCTCGAGATGAATTAGGTGTTACTAAAATGTTCTGACATGTTGCTTTTCTCCTGCCTTCAGAGCAATTACTCCTCCAGGCGCATATGGTGTCAATTTCAGACCCTCTGTCTCAGACAATGACTGTGCACACGGCATCTCATCAGGCTGCGTCTTGTCTGAAGTTCATACCAGCTCTTGGTCAGGGCTTTCCTGACCGATCTGGTTCCTGATGACTTTCCACTTTGCCAAAGGAAATAGCAGAAAGAAGGGGAGATGACTATTTTGCTTCTAACTGCAGAAGGCCCTGCGGATTATTCCAAGCCAAAATGTAATTGGACCTCTTAGAGACCTATTGCTTCGCAGAAGGGGAAGGGCCAGGGACTCCTTTAAAGCTGAAAAACCAAAGGAACAAACTATGTGTCAGAAAGCTTAGCGTGTGTCTAAGCAAACACCCATCATGGAACAGAGTGCTTTGCTTTTTATGGCAGCTCTGCTCCTGCTACCACAATTTAGGGAAAGGGACCTGACGGCTGTGATTTCTGGGAGCAGGAAAGCATGAGGGTACACCTGCAGAGCCTCTCCATTTAATGAAGAGCAGATTCAAGAGTGAAGGGAGTCCTAAGGGGACAGACGGTCACACGTTAAATGAAAGCTGTCCAATCGGGTCCAACCCCAAGGGAAGATGTATTTGGTTTGAAATGACATTTTTCAATACCAGTTCAACAGTGTGCTGACAGTCCGGCTGTTTTGGGACATCTGGTTCAAAATACACAAATTTGGCTTTGAAGAAACTCACAGCAGTCTCGTATGGGGCGTTGCCCCGTAATACAAATATAATGACAGTGTTGAAGGGAAGTCAGCACTGGAATGGGTTCCCCAAGAGTGGTGGGGAGGCTCTTTTCCTGATGACCTGTGAACACAGGATATTTACCTCTGTCTGGGAGGGTTTGGGTGAAGCCTGCCTGGCGTCATGGCGATGGATGAGATGTCTCTGGGATTGCTTTCTAATCCTGTGTCTCTGTGAGTCTACGAATGTTACCTCACTGTGTTAAAATGTAATCAAAGCACAACAAAATGTCCCGAGAGAAAGGTATTTTGCAGTCCATAAAAGTTATTTCTGGTCCATCTGAAACTATCTATACAGAGCTTGTTTTAAAACAAAAATGGGGGTGCCTGGGTGGCTCAGTGGGTTAAGCCTCTGCCTTCAGCTCAGGTCATGATCCCAGAGTCCTGGGATCAAGCCCCAAATGGGGCTCTCTGCTCAGCAGGGAGCCTGCTTCCCTTTCTCTCTCTTCCTGCCTCTCTGCCTACTTGTGATCTCTCTCTGTGTCAAATAAATAAATAAAATCTTTAAAACAAAACAAAACAAAACAAAAAGAAAACCACCAAAATCTGGCATGGCATCAAAATAACTGTGATATCCTACTGTGAAATGGGGAAATTAGAGACAGGAGGTGTCACTGGAATCACTGGGTACCCATGTTCTTCTGATGCATGAACACACAGGGAGTCAGAGAAGTGGCAGGGCAAGGCAGCACCGAGGAGGGCTCGATGGACTTTCCGTCCTCCCTTGGGGCAGCCCACGGAGGCAGGCTCCATGCCAACAAGGCACAGAAGTACATGTGGGTGGCACCAGGAGCAGGGGCAGAAACCGGGCATACCTGTCCTTCCCCAGGGCTGCTCAGAGGATATTCAACTCCATTTTCCCTGTGTGCTTCCCCCAAAGGGAATGATGGTATGAATCCTTGGAATAATTTTTTTTTTAAGGGCTTTATTTATCTATTTGAGAGTGAGACAGAGGTAGTGAGAGCACAAGTGCAGAGGAGAGGGAGAAGCAGTCTCTCTGCCCAGCGGGGAGCCCGATGTGGGTCTCAATCCCAGGATGCTGGGATCATGACCTGAGCCGAAGGCAGATGCTTAACTGACTGAGCCGTCCAGGTGCCCCAATCCTTGGGATAATTCATGAAAATGGAAGTCTCTGCTGAACTCAAAATCTGAGACTGAAATTTTTTATGGTTTGTGGGTCACTCCCAAAAGAGGCAGAGAAAGAAAAATGTTTACAGATTCATTTCTACTGAAAAGGCTTTCTTCTCACACTCCACGATTCACAATTCTACCCCATTAGGAGTCAGTGGTTTGGTCTCAGATGAAAAACAAATCCTTAGAGGGTCTTTGTTTGAAGGATGAGTCTTTGAAAAAAGAAGAAATAACTACATTTAGAGGGAAATGCAACTCTTCATGGAACATTCCAGACAGACTTTCCTTCCTCACCTTACCTGAAGTAATTGACATAACAATCAAGCCTTCAACCTTCCATCACTGGACCTTCAACCAACCGTCCGTTATCTACTCAACGTGAGTTGGTGTGTGCATGCATGCTGGGAAGACAGACTGACCTGTGGTAGGTATAGGGATGATAAGGGACACAAGTCAAGAGAAAATGGGAGCAATGAGCTGGTCAGGGTTGGGGAATAATCAGGCAAAAGCCAGAGCTTCCAGAATGAGGCAGAAAAACAGTCCTGAAGTGGTTTAAAACCTGGGTACTCGTCAAGCCGAAATACCAAATAAATGAGCCTGGCATGAACCAGAAACTTAAAGTCTCATGGGCAAATGAGACTCATTAAAATGGGGTAGAACTATTGCCAGGTAAGGCCTGTATGCGTCTCCTGGATCTATTCAGGCCAGGACTTTGGGGCTGCCAGGGCTGGAGGGGGAAGCCTGGGCCAATCTACCAAAGGTGTCTGGTTCTGGGAAAGCCTGGTGTAAGGGGAAACTTAGCTTGGGAGTGCAGCTTGAGGGAAGAAGACACGTGGGGTTTCTCACATCTGTGAAGATCTTATTTTGAGGGTACATGCCCTTTGTTAGGAAATTTGTGATTCTGTGCATACTAAGAAACAAAAGCATTTCCTTCTTTATCGCTGGCCTGGCTCAAAGATTTATGTCATACTTACTATCTAATGAGCTGGTCCAACAAAGATATATCAGATAAGCCAAATTCTTTCCTTGCCTGGGGATCAGGCTCACCCACAGACACTAGTGCCCTCCCTTTCCCTCTCCCAGCCCTCCTCTCTGTGGGCAGTAAGCACAGCATCTGCTGGGACAACAGTTAGAACTGCTTCGCAGATTCCCATGGAAACCAAATGTAGGCGTGTGTGCAAGTGTGTGCACATACAAACACATATGCATACATGCATGTGTACATATATATGACAGATGATAAACAGATAGATAGGACATCATGAGGCCTGCTGCCTGGTTTCCCTGGTGAGCTTACAAGGAGACATACGGAGCAGCTTGAATCTTTGCCAACATGGTCATACTCAATGCAGGAGAGTTCTGAGCAAAGGTAAAGATTTTGGATCTACATTTCTCCTGCTTGGAGCCGCCCACAGAAGAAGGTGGTGGAGGGGAGGGAAAAGTGTGGTTGTGAGGGGCAGAGGAGGGCGGGGTGATGGGAGAGGGATGAACAGAGGTAAGACAGCCCTCTAGGAACTCCAAGCAGCCACCAGTGTTCCTAAAAACAAACAAACAAACAAACAAACAAACACAAAAACCCTTTTCACTTCAGGGCCCTCCTTAGGGGTCCATGATGTTTGTTACAGCAGTTGAAATAATGCACAGGGGTATGATTTCACATCGAACCCATTATCCTTCAGTCAATGACTTAGGGTTGGTTTGGATATGCAAAGACCCTGGCAAACAGAACACAGTCCAGTACCTTGGCTCTATCCAACTAACACAGGGTTGCACAAACGATTTTGACACACAGAAGATCTAACGCTTATAGGTATGTATGTATTCTTTTGTTCATTCGGTATCACATTACTTTGAGTAGCTCATTTCCTTAATATATATGACTGATTAAGTGTGATAGTTCACCATCACTGTCAGAAGTTGAAACAGTACCAGAAGGGTGTCCAATGAAAAAATGCGTCCTCAACCCGCTTCACCATCCCCTCTATACAGAAGAAAATCCTTGTGTATCCTTATGTAATTTCCTGTACATTAATAAACATACATGTGTCTATCCTGTATGTTTTAATACTATTGGGATTATGCTTTCCCATGGTCAAATGACTTGTGTTTTTACACAAAGTTATACGACAGCTTTCTGTGCCGACATGTATCGCTTATGCTTATATTTTCAAATTATTTTCACAGTCTCCTATTGTATGGACATTTGGACATTTATTTTACCAGTTTCCTAATGATGGACATGTTGGCAATTTCAGGTTTTTCCTTCTATGAAGTGCATATGTCTTTTAAATATTTATAGCTTCTTCCAAATCGGCATTTGAAAAAGAAAAGCATTTTTCTTCCCCCCACCACTCTGTGAAGGGATGTATCCCCCCCACCCCCCAACTCCTTAACACTGAGTATTCTCCAGCCTCTCTCTCTCTTGTCTAGATTCTTGCCGACAGATCTTTCTGTGATGCTGGAATGTTCTGTGGGCTGTACAAAATAGTAGCCACCAGCCACATGTGGTTATCAAGCACTTGAATATTGCTTGTCCGAGGAACTGAATTTTTCATTTTATTTTTTAGTTGATTAAAATTGAATTTTAAATAGCCACAGGTAGCTAGTGGTTGCTGTTTTGGTCAGAGCAGATCTGTGTGAAAGCAAAAGGTGGAAGAAATAGTATTTCATTTAAATTATGTTTAATTATCCCATCACTCTGTCCTTTTACCCCAAAACTGAGAGCAAAAATATCCTATCTGGCACCATCTTTCCAAATTTTATTAATGTAGGCAATGCTTAAATACACTTATTAAATAATAATGGTATATTCAGATTTACAGAGGGCCCAGGATGAAAGGCAATGGAAACCCATGACTCCCAGGCTAAGGTGTTTGTTTCTGGCCACCAGGGAAATTTGCCCCAGGAAAGTGAAGATGAACAGGGTTGGCATGGGGCAAAAATGGGAAAGATACAGTTTGCTTCTGGCTTCTTTTATTACCCTTTTCTCCTCTGCTGCATTCCTCCTCCAAGAACCCGATGCCTTTCTGCCTTCCAAATCTCTCTTGCTACTAAAATAGAAAAGTTTTCACTTGGTAACTTTGAATGAACTTCATTCATACCAGCGGGTTAGGTGTATTTTAAGATTTTATCCCACAGTTACAGGAAGAAAAGGATTAGAAACTGTGAAATAATTTCAAACAATATGTAATAGGTGTGGCTGTTTAGAATTTAGAGTGGCAGGCAGCTGTTTTCGCCAACCTGAAAGCTTGCAGTGCCTAAGCCTGGCTCGAAGGAAAATCCGGGTTCTGTGCTCCTGGTCCTGGAAGGGGGGGTGTGCGGGGGAGGCCTGGAGTGACAGCAGCCTTGAAGCTTTGACAGGTTTCCCAAGCACCAGCCCCTGGGGTTCATTGCTTGGTGTTGCTGATAGATTCCAGGACTAGGTCCTACAGAGGAAAGGATCTGAAGGGAAAATGGAAATCTCCTTCGGATCAGGGTCAGAGGAGCATCTGAGAGGGCGAATGAGTGGGTGGGTTGGGCAGAAAAAGAGTCAGGGGGCAGCTGGGTACCACGGTGAAGAATAAAGACAAAGGAAACAGCTCCCGGAATAAGACCAGGGACTGGTCTGTGTGTGTGTGTGTCTGCACGTGTGTGTCTGTGCACACATGTATCTGTGTGTAAGTGTGCACAAGACTATGTATGTTTATGTGCACAGCTGCCTTGGGGATGATCAAGATGATTAAGATACTCTATATGTCAGATTAAAGAAGTATAACTTGCTCATCAAAGCGGACTGTGTAACTGTATGTGCCATCTTCAAAATTTGCTGCTTGGTAGCATCATTATTTGCTTATGTATTCTGCTTTACTCTTGTATGTTGTATCTGCTTATAACACTAAACAGTCAGAGGAATTACTCCCCTAGTGTGTGTATGCACACAAATGTGGGCATGTGTGTGCATGTGCATGTGTGTGTGTTTTACAAAACTTCCCATGATTAAATGGGCCTGATTCTGCACATTTGATGAAAAGGATGGACAAACAAGAGATTTGCAAATGAATGACAAGGCCCACTTATTTGGAGATGCCCTCACATGGAACAATCCTATTGGGAATTTCAGCTCCTGTGGTACAAAGGCTGAGAAACCAGGTGCCAGAAGTTATCGTGACTTCTGTGCAACGTAAAGAGAAAGCCCAGGTTGCACCTGCATTCCGGTCTTCTTGGACACCACTGGGTGGCCCTGGGCAAGCAACCGAATTCCCCTTAAATCTCAGCTTTTTAATCTGCAGCAGGGTTTCCCAACAGTGGCACGTTGACATTTGGCACCAGGTAATTCTTTGTTGTCAGAGGTTTTCCTGTGCCTTGCAGGAGGTTTTGGTACAATCCTGGCTTCTACCCAGCTGCAACAACCAGAGGTCTCTCCAGACATTGCTAAATGTTCCCTCGGGGACTAAACCATCCCTGGTTGAGAACCACTGATTTACAGAAATAGAACATAACTAGAATTGAATGAAATGACGCCTAAAAAGACATGGTATGGTGAGCGACAGACACATGGTAAACCCTCACTAAACTCAGCTCTTGCTGTAATTATTCTTATCTCCAAGGGGGGGAAAAATTGGAATTCTTGAAGGCTTTACAGCCCATCTGGGAAAAAGAGGAAAGGAATAGGGTGAAGCACATTTAGGCTGGTGGATAGACAGTGACCTTAAATTTATCGTTAGGTGGTGGTAAACTGGTTTCAACTTTCATTTAACCCTTTCTCTAGTCATAAAAACACACCAAGATCCATCTAGGGAAAGCAGAGATAGAGAAGGTGTGAAAACGTATCTTGTGGCGCAGTATACAATGGCGGGGGGAAGGAAGGAAGAAGAAGGTTTGCTGTTCTTAATTTCTCTTAAAATGTGAGCTGGAGGAGTCCTACAGTGAAGAGTGTTCTGCCGCTGTCTAGCGGTGCCCCTCTCCTCCTCCCTTGGCTCCTGTCCCTCCTCCATCCCTCCTGTGCTTACTGAGTGCCCAGCTATACTGCAGTCAGCTGCATTACTTGATCCTCTACACATCTTGTCTACCCAATTCGCATTCCTTAAGTAATGAATAATTTCCAATGAAACATAATTGGAAAAACAGCTGGAAGGGTAAGGGTTGCGGCGAGAGGAGGTGGCGGAGAGAGACAGAAAAAGAGGAAAGGGAAAGAATGGGAATGACTGAAACTTATTTTCTCGCTTTGAGCCGAGGAAAAGAAAATAATCAAGCAATACTAAACTATCCATACATAGGTTTAAAGGTGACAGAAGAGGTAGGCTCCGCAGGGATCGCACTGCCTGTCTAATGCAAATGGAACGTTGGGAAGGTGCTCAGACCGCAGCTTGGTGAGAAGTTCATAATGATGATAAATACCCATAGCAGGTGACTCCCAGATCAGTTTCAGCTGTCCGTAATTAAACTGGTATCCATCTCCCGACAGCGTCAGGGCTGTAAAGTAATTCCAGTCATTGGACCCCTTACATCTGTGCTGAAATGAAATAATATTTGGCAGTAACAAGAAGTCACTGAAACTAAATAAACAACCCCTTTCAAGACTACATAAAAGTCAGTAACATAATAACATTTGACAGGGATTAAGACTTCTCTGGGGCTCTAAGGAAGTTTCAGAAGCAGCAATAACAAATACATGGAAGGTAGAACCGATCTTTGCTTTCACGGCCATGTAGAATTTGAAATGTGACAGATTTCCCAAAGGAGATGTGCATGTCCAACATCTAATATGCACATGTCAAAAAAGCGCACAACTCTGTTTCAGAAAAGTTTGCTGGGATTACTCTTCCCAAGAAGGATAATGCAAAGCTTCCCTCTTTTTATTAAGGAGTGTTTCAGTTTCTGTATTTCTACAAGACATGGAAAGGCACATGAAGCTGCGTATGATAATATATGGGAGAATGATAGAGAAAGTTCATATGCACATTAGCTCTAGGTGTATAAGAGTAACACATGGTTCCATAATCATGGCAACCTTTTTTTTTGGCAGATCAAGATCTTTTCTTTAGTCCCCAGTACCGCCACTCCCCCTGAAGTCATTCTTATTTCTTTCAGCTTGTCCTGGAAGCTACAACTGAATAATCCTACCACGTTTTTGAATCTTTCCTAAGGGAGTTAGCTCTTTTGTACTGGAATTATTGGCATCCAGGGTTTGTCTCCTCTAGGAGCTCCCAGGTCAGATCCTTAACCTTACCTAACTCATCTTTTCCAAATCCCTCACAGAATATGTAGGGATGTAGGCGTGTAGTATGTTCACTCAATCAGAGTGAGGATGCTGTCTTCCGAATTATTATTTTCAAATGTTTTTAGCTATGATTATAAAGCTGTAGGAATAGATTGTAAGTCTGTTCTCAATCACAGATGGTCACATAGCATTCACTACATAAAGGGCAAGGGCTGTTCTAACAACCACGCTGTTTTTATTTTAATCTGAGGACTGGACTTCAGGTATTCTAACTCATTGAATTCTCTCTCGCCTTTCCTTTCGAGTGGATATGCTTGTCATCCCATTTTATGGATAAAGAAAGTGAGGCCTGGTGATCACACAGCAAGTAGTAGAGCTGGGATTAGAAGCCAGATGATCTTGCTCCAGTCCTGCTCCCTGTCCCCATATCTGTGGCTTTACAGGGGGCTTCTCATCCCTTAGCTGGGGCTGATGGGCTCCCATCTCAGGCCTCAGCCCCTCCCCAGTCTCCACACCCACTCCTCATCTTGGCAGGAGGGATGAAGGGCTTCTCATTTTTGTTTTTAAGATTTATTTGACAGTGAGAGAGAGAAAGAGAGAGAGTGAGAGAGAGCGAGCGAGCAGGGGGCAGAGGGAGAAGAAGACAGAGAATCTCAAGCAGACTGTACACCAAGCACGGAGTCCGATATGGGGCTCGATCTCACAGCCCTGAGATCATGACCTGAGCTAAAACTAGGAGTCAGATACTTAACCAACTGAGCCACTCATGTGACCCTGAAGGGCTTCTTGGACCAATATTTAATGTTTAAATACTTTTGATACTCTTACTCATTTGGCCCTAACCTGGCTCCTCCAATCTGAGCAGCTAAGCTGGGTTTTTGTTTTGTTTTGTTTTTTGTTTTTTTCCACTGACACCTAGTGGGAACCTGAGACTCAGAACTCTTGATTCTAATGGCTATGGAGGAGGGCAGAATATACCATCCCCAAATATGCCACTTTGGCATGAGGATTATTTTGAACTAAAACACTTACACAGCAGGCACACGACGGGCCTTCTGGTCTCCCCCTTTTTCTTAACGAAAACAGTAGATAAAAGCTTCCATGTGAAAGATGCCCTCCCTACACCAGAAGAAATTAAATATTATCATTATCAAGGATGAGCAGTTGAGACAGAATTCTATAAAAACAGGCCTTGTTAAAATAATTCTTATGGCCTCCCCATAGAGTTTACCGACTTTTCCACATTGTCTCTCTGTTCAACTTAATATAAAGACCTGCAGGGTTGTTGTGTTTTGTTTGTTTGTTTTGTTTTTTTGAGGATCTTCATTTCCTTAGGAGGGTCCCCTCATCACATAAAACTTACGGCAGTGTGTGTGTTTTTTCTCCTGCTCGTCTGACCAATGCCAATCTAATTGTCAGGCTCAGCTAGAAAAAACTCCAAGAGGGTAAACCTTGACAGTTACCTTCCCTAAGGCTCCCTTTGTGTCTTATCCCAGGGCCGGGATAAGAAATGGAGAAACTCAGGCTGGCAGCTGCCTCCATTTTCTAGCCTCCTCCTCCTCAGATCCCAAGTCATTCTCCTGAAATCCTGCCTCAGTCTGAGTCCTATACCCGAGACCCTGCTAGTCATCGGAGATCTAGCTGTCTAAACATGGCTGCTCCCTGCATATCTGGCCCCTGACACCAGAGCATTAGACGCATCCTTTGCCATTTGGCTTGGATACCACTTTCCACCTCCCAGACCAGAGGTGATGGGTGCATACCCATCATCCTTTCTTTCTCTCTAGGAGAATCTGACTTTTTTTCAGGCATTTGCCCCCTCTCCTATTTGGCCCCATGTGCGCAACCATGGCTCCACGGGCAGACCTGTTTGTACTGGAAATGATCCTAGGCCCTCTGCCACCCCATCCAGGATTGGTTCAGGATAAGCCCACAATCTAGTTCAAGCCAGTGGGTTGGGAGGAGAGGTATTCTGGGGTTTCTAGATTTGTCATGACAAAGCTCTGGGAAAAGGCATGAGGAAATGTTGCTGCCGCCATGTCATCTCCCTCAGCCACCTCACAGATAAAGGAGGGTCGAAGCCTAGAGGAAGTGGGGCTGGAACCATGGTCTATGCTTATCCTGAGCCTTGCCTGGGCTTCTTCTTATACAAGCCAGTATGTTCTCTTTGGCTTAAGGCAGTGTTAGTTTTACTTGCTCATGTTAGAAGGTAGAAGTAAGGTGACCAAGTTGATATCGATATGGTGAGATTCATACTTTCAAATTAATGGAGACCTTAAAAAAAAACCAAAAACCAAACCAAAACAAAAAACCCCACCACAGACAGAAATAATCCAGGTGTGTTTCCCAGATCAGCAGTGCCAGCATCACCTGGGAACCCACTGGGACATACAGATACGTGGGATCTACCCCAGACCTACCGAAGTTGCCACTCTGGGGCTCCCACTCTGTCTCAAGCTCTGCAAAACAAGCTCTCTGGTGATTTGGACATACCTCAGTTTTGGGAGCCACTGCCTCGTACCTGGTTTCCTTTGTGGCCTTTCATGCTAGTGCACTGAACCCACATGCTGCCTGTTTCATCCAGAATCCCTTGCTAACTCTAAGTTATTGCCTCAAAAAATTAAAAAAAAAAAATATATATATATAGAGTCACCACATTGCCCATGTCAGAAGACAGCCTGCCGTGGGATTTCTGCTAATGTCCTGCTGGGTGAAGAATGTTTTCAATGTGTCAGCACTCTCTGCTTTTTCCCCAGTGTACTTTGTTCTTCTACCATTATGGGAAAGTTGTAGTGTTTCTCTAACTTGATCATGAATGGTGGAGTTGCCCCCAGCTTTAAACTGATCCCGAACTTGTCCCAAAGAGAAGACTCATTTTCCAGTTCTCCTGTCCCTTCTTCAACTCCTTGACTCATTACTTAGAAAGGAGGCATATAAAATATGGGTGTCTCCTGGCTTTCCACCAACAATGACCTTTATGAGCAGATGGATGCCACATCAGTTCCCATTAGTGTTCCTCTGCTGTGCCCTGTGGACCACCCGGCCCAGAATCGCTGGGGCCATCATTAAAGATACAGATGACCCAGGATCTAACCCCCAGACTACCAAATCAACCCCTGGAGGTGAGGGCCTGAGAGTATGAACTTGTAACAAGCATTCTAGGGATTCCTAAAGACCCTGGAGTTTAAGAACTAGGACAAAGGTAATTTATATATTAATACTAGAATGGCCAACAGAGGAGTTCACTAGGGTGTGGTATTTTCAGAGCTAAAACAAAAAGCCCCTGGCAGGCAGGATGGTTGGTCAGCCTGAGAAAGCAAGTTCAAGGTGTGCCATCCTGAGACTATCTGCTGTAGCGTTAGAGGGTCAGAGTCTCTCTTTCTCCTTCGATCTGCTTTCCCCGTCTCAGCTCATCAACCAATGGCCTTCTCAGAGCCTCCTGTTCGCCCCAAATCCTGAGTCAGTCTATTTTAGGCAGCAAGGGTATTGATTCTCCCCTCTGGAAGTATCATTTAACATGGTTATTCATCTCAGAGTCAGGATCCAGTAACCTACCAATAAATATTTATGGGCCCCTGGGATGTAGTAACTTGCCCATGGGCACTGGGGTTAAACGGTGGTACTGATGGTTAAATATAACACCTTCTAAGCAGTGTGATATCTGCTGCTAACTTCTAGAATTGGCTAGGATTTTCTTCTGTGAACTCCAGAAGAGTCTGAAATGCAACACCAAGAAGTTATGAGCCAGACCACCAGTTTAGACACTCCCTTAAGATTTTCATTCCTTAGGCTCAGACTGTGAACCCCATACTCCTACTGCCTGGTGGATCTTCTCAGTAGCTCCAGATCAGTTTTCCATGATCTGAACCCATGCCATGTTGCTTTCCTTTCCTGGGACTTCTTTCGCACACACTATCTTCTTGGGTGTCCAGCAAATATACTCCAGAGCCTTCTTACACACAGCCTTCTCCTACCTGGGAGGATTTTCCTCAGATAGCCTCATAACTCCATCACCTCCCTCAGGTTTTTATGAAGATGTTTCCTTCTCAAGTTTACCCTCTCTGATCACCATATTTAAATGAGAATCCCACCCCCTACTGCTCACAATCCCAACACTCTGTGCTTCTTTTCCTCCATAGCATTTATTACCATTTAATATAATACACACTTTATCTTCTCTATTATTTCTCTTTGCTGTAAAGGCATTGGTTTTTATTTATTCCTTCCCCACTGATTTGAATTCAAAGCCCAGGACATAAAAAATGCTTACTAAATAATTACTGGACCAATTGAATCAAATGGTCACTGTGAACCATGTTTTAAAATGCTTAATTGCAAATTTCACCACTATCTGGAGGCCTACTCTCATGATTCACCCATGCTTGGATTTCCCTGTTGGCCTGGATATATCTGAGTTAACTGGGGCCTTCTGGTGGGTGTACCGTCAATGCTGTTTACTCTTCCTCAGAGACTTTTTCTAGAGACAGATTGTTCTTGTGGTGCAATCCTGGTGATGTTCCTTTTTTCACCATCCAACTGTTGAGATGGCGCCATTCTTGGTTATGAGTTAACTAGCTTGGCTTGCACTGTAAGGATCCATCTTGTCGTTCATCTGATATTTTACAGAGCACCCAATACCTTCCACATACTGGAGATCTAGAGATAAAGGCTGCAGCCTCTGCCCATGATAAGCTCTCAGTCGAGATGGGGAGGCTGACCACAGTGTGCACGGCCTATGCGCATGCCTTATGGTATCTCATGCCCTGCCCAGTGAGGGAGGGGAACGGGTTGTGATGGCCACGGGAGGCCACCTCCTCCAAACTCAGAGGGGCAGCAAAGGTTTCCTGCGGGTGTCATCCCCGAGGGAGTCTTGAAGGATCCGTGGGATGATTGTGACTGAGGTTGGGTGGTGGGTGATGGGAGGAGGGACAGGATCTCAGGCAGAAGGACTAAAGCCAGAGACAGAGGCATATTCAGGAAACCGGAAAGTGGTTGGGGGGTGTGGTACAGGTGACTGGAGGACAAAGATGGTGGGGGGGGGAATGGGGGAAGGACTGAAGGAACATGGACATTCGAGAGGCCCCCCAGGGGTGAGGACACCAGGGTCTTGAATGACACATTAATGGAATTTAGATTTTATCCTCAAAGTAAGGAGACCCAGAGATTTTTAAGCAGCTGAGAGACGTGATCAGATGTATAAATGTCTCTTTTTGGGTCTCAGGATTTTATCTTCAGTGCCTGCTTATATGGTCAAAAAACCGAGGCTTATGGGAGGTCTTGGTAACACACGGCACACTTCAAAATGCTTGAGGGTGTATCTCAGAGTTTATATTCTATACTTTTCCCTTCCAGCTTTGACTGTTCTCTGCTCCTAGTGCTAGAAGCATATATGTTTACTAGAGGTATTCTAATTTGCCCAGAAACTATAGACAAAGCTGTGGGCAAGTGGTGGCACCACTGACCTTAAAGAGCAATGGGTGAAGCCTGAACACTTTCCGGCCCTTCTCAGGTCAGCTCCTTTCACCAAACCCAAAAGGTTTCCCTTTGGATATCTTGACCTTTGGATGCTTACAAAGGCGAGAGCCTCTGATGGCACGTTCCTTTGTTCCTCCAGCTTCCAGAACAGCACTGGCACAAGTGCTCAGAATGAAAGAAAGAATGGATAGGATGAAGGCGGCTTGGAGCAGTGGAGAATGTGAGGAGGATTGAGAAGAAGTGGAGCCATAGTCAGGTTCTGGGTGGTTGGCAAGGGGCTTCCAGAGTAAGATGGAGAGCCCCTCGTGGAGAAGAATGGCCCTTTCTCAGCCCTCTGGGTGGCATATGGACACAGGGAGGCTGATTTCTCCAACTGTAGGCTCAGAAGTGCCTAGGTTCTAGCACAGAAGATGTGTTCCTGGACTTGCCTGAAGATACCCCCGTATCTCCATGACCACAGCCGGGATCTGGAAGTGACATTTTTAATGAATTCTCTGGGTGATTTTGAGGCATGCCACTTTGAGCACCACTGACGCAAGGAGACAAGAAGAAGGTGGAAACTGGATTAGCTCACACCAAAGAGCCTCCTCCATCAACTCTTCCCAGACTCCTTATCGGAGATCACTCTCCCTGGGTCCCCCTGCCCCTGCCCTCAGTCTAGTTTCTGTGGAGGCCCCTCCTGTGCCTCTCTCAGCATTCTTGCATTATGTGTCCTTCTCCTATGGGGCACTGTTCAGCTTGTGTGGGTGACGGCTTCTCAGTTTCATGCCTCACGGCACCGAAAATCTGTTTGGAAATCACTTAAAGCAAACATTCCCCGTTTGAATTTACAACACCAGGATCCCCTCCCATTATCAGAAGAAATCCGAAAATGGAATTCCATAATCATTTCACTTTAATGAATTCCATACTCATAAAATACAGTCAATAAAAATGCGATGAAATGTTCAACCTTACAACTTTTCTTATCGAATTGACTGAGATTAAAAAAAAAAAATTAATGTCGAAGAGGGTGTGGTTAAATTGGAACTGTTAGAAGGAATGTAAATTGGCACAGATTGTCTCGAATGCATTTTGACAATATGTGTCAAGAGCTTTAAAAAGACTTACATATTTTGTCTCAGTTATTCCTCTTCTTGAAATTTTTCGTAAGGAAACAATCAGGGTCATAACTATCAGTAAACAGTCTAAATTTAGCAAAAGGGGGCGTGGTTAAGTGAATTACTAACTAGAGATATGCTTTCTATTATATAGACACTGAATACGGATCTAGAAAGGCTAATGTCATCGTTTGTGGCACACACACACACACACACACACACACACATAGATAAGGCACACATAATATCATTTCCATTTTTAAAAAGAAGCACACATCTCTGAACGATGGAATAGTCTACACATACTTCTGACTTCCAGTACTTTCTTGCTATTGCTATATGAACTATGCTTTTCCTACATTCTCCACATTTTCTACAATTAAAGTGCATTGCTTTCATAATAAAACAGCTAATAAATTACATATACGATGTAAATGCTATACACCCACCTCCCACAGAAGGCTCCTTCCTGCACACTGATCCCAGCATTTCTACCTCTCATATTGCTTCTCAGCTTCAAATCCCTCAGTGGCCCTCACACCTCTGAGATAAACTGTACACTTCTCTTCAGGGCAGGCCAAGCCCTTTATGACCTGGTCTTGACCCATGTGTCCAGTCTCACTCCTGGCTCCTCCTTCCATGTCATTTCTAGTTCCTTGGGCATGCCACGCCATCTTATGCCTGCATATTATATATATATATATATATATATATATATATATATATATATATGATTTTATTTATTTATTTGAGAGAGAGACAGTGAGAGAGAGTATGAGCGAGGAGAAGGTCAGAGAGAGAAGCAGACTCCCCGTGGAGCTGGGAGCCTGATGCAGCAATCGATTCCGGAACTCTGGGATCATGACCTGAGCCGAAGGCAGTTGTCCAACCAACTGAGCCACCCAGGCGTCCCAGGCCGGCATGATTTTTAATGAGCTGATTCTTTTGCCTAGAATTTCCACCCCTTCGTTACTTTGTAAAAGCTCCATTCAGCTCTTAAGCTTTTTTCCCCTAAAGCCTTTCCCTCAGAACTTTAGGAAGATTTAGGCATTGTTCTGTGCACTCCTTGTACCTTTTAAAACTTCTTCATCATCATAAGGGAATAGAATTGCTCATTTCTGTTTCTGTTTTCCAGGTTGAAGACTGGAAGTAGCTTTGTGATTGGCATGTGGTTATCAACCAAAGCAGCCCGTGCTGAGAGAATGGGCATGCAAATCACACAGACCTTCGCAAACATTGTGCAGGTTGTACCTTGTGAAAGGGCCCCCTGCAATGAGTGAGTGTAGATGAACACCAAGCCAGACCTTCTCTCACCAAGCCAGTGTGCTCAAAGCCTGGGAAAGCAAATGGTGCTAGGTTGCTAATTGTTTTATTTTTTTAAAGATTATTTATTTATTTTAGAGAAAGAGAGAGAGAGAGAGAGAGAGAGAGAGAGCGCACAAATGGGAGGGGCAGAGGGAGAGGGAGAGAGAATCTCAAGCAAACTTCACACACAGTGGAGGGGTGCCTGGGTGGCTCAGTGTGTTAAAGCCTCTGCCTTCGGCTCAGGACCTTATACTGGGGTCCTGGGATCGAGCCCCACATCGGGCTCTCTGCCCAGCGGGAAGTCTGCTTCTACCTCTCTCTCTGTCTGCCTCTCTGCCTACCTTGTAATCTCTGTCTGTCAAATAAATAAATAAAATCTTAAAAAAAAAATCAAAAAAACTTCACACTCAGTGGATCCCAACTGGGGGCTCGATCTCAGCACCCCGAGGTCATGAACTGTGCCTAAACGAAGAGTCAGATGCTTAACTGACTCTGCCACCCAGGAGCCCGTGTCATATGTTTGTATTCTTTTTTTTTTTTAATATGTTTGTATTCTTATACATTTTTTGTCTCGCTCTCTCTGTACACACACACACAATGTACATGAATAAATGCTCAATTATTTTTTAACTGATGGGATACTTGATCACAATGGTTTAGGATTGCTAGCCTAGAGCACTGGGGTTTTCGTGATGAGTAACACATGCTTTCTAATGCTCACGGCATTCACTACGGAGTAGGGGATTCACTGACAAACAAACCATCACAATATAACAGGGTAAAATGAATTTTGCCTGGGAGAATCCCAAGAAGGTTTCGTACAAGAGATGACATCCGAACAGGGTTATTTGGCTGGTAAATAGAAACATCTAAGTCTAATCTGTACATAATTCTCTTCAACTCAGTGCACTTTGCACTTAGCAGTGAAGGAGTATGAAATGAATTGTGTGTTGTAAATGATGGAAAAGGGATGAGCCAGAGTTCGTTCAAAACTGTAAAGAAATGGAGCCATGTGAGTTCCGTTACGGGGCCAGATAGAAATCCTAGGTTTCACAGTCACGTCATAATGATACCCCACTTTGTATCTAGTCTCAAAATACCCCTGGATCCCAAGGGCTTCTAGAGAAGTCCTAAGTTCATTTCCACCAATTCGTGTTTTTATTTTGCCTATCTAATTTGTGCAAAGTGGTCAGTCCTCTCTAAGTGGGGGATGTTTCTTGCCTGGGGAATGCTGTGAATTTGTGCCTGCCAAGGCCTGCCTGTGTTTGGCCCCATTCTTTTAGAAAGTTGAAGACAAGGGGAAACATTTCCTCAGTGATAGCACTAGAAAAACCTCCTGGCGCTTGCTCTTTTGCTTAGGTGAATCACTAAGTGGGTTAAACGGAACCATCAGCTTCTTGACTGTAGGGACTGTGTCTCCTGGAAGTACCAGCATGAAGTTTGGAGTCAGAAGGTTTGGGTTCCAACATGGGGCTCTGCCATGATTAGCCGCTGGTTGGGGCAGGGCAAATCACTTATCATCTTCGAGACTCTCCCCATCTGTCACCTGAGAATAGTAAGATGTATGAGGCTGTGGTTGGGATCGAATCTGACATTAGGTAGGCAAGTATTTTGTCCTCAAAGGGGCAATTTCCAAATGTGAGCTGTGGGTATTACTCCTGTCTTCCTTAGGGTCCCAGTGAAGAGCATTGGCTGCAAGAGAAAATGCCATCTTCTCAGTGGTTCCAGAAGGACTGGCTGTCTGGCTGATGAAGGTGTAACAGATTTAGTTCCAGCAAGTTTGCTCATGGTCAGGTAGAAATTGTTTCTGGTGATGGTGACTTGTGCCATGGCCCACAGGGTTGGACCTTGCTGACCTCCCCCCCCCCCCATACAAAGGACATTCTCTTGGGGTCCAGCTTTTATCTCTGATAAGTAAAGTCATGCTAACAGGGTAATGGATACGATGGGTTAACATTCTGAAAATGCAGTTTCATTTCATTTAAACCAGGGTTTTATGGACGCTGTGTGAACTCCACAGGCGGCTGTGGGGGCTATTTTTGGACAAGCAGGACTTCCAGCACCTCTTAAATCACATCACACAGCAATTGCGTACTCCACCTACACACAGGGCGGGTCTGCATACATGAAACAGGACGCTGGCCGTGGGTGAGACCCAAAAACTCTTTCCCTCATCTGATGACTAATCCTTGTCTCTGCTTTCAGAAAGGGAAAGCACCCTACACAGAGCTTACCAGTGCAATACATTTTCCTTTTCTTGCTCCAAGAAAGGGGGAAAAGAAGTGGTGTGTGTGTGTGTGTGTTTCTCCAATGATTGAGGAATCCTGAAATGAACTTCTATAGGAGACCTCTGACAATGTTCTATGCATGGTTTTGTACAGGGAATTGAAACAAGTTGGCAGGAGGAAGAATTCTTTCTGTATAATTCAAAGCAGATATTTTACTGGGGGAAAAGCAAGTCAGAAATTTGCTGTCAGTCTTGAAATTTTATTAGTTACGAAAAGTAATATATTAGCCCATTGTATTAAGTCAAGATAGGATCTGCCCTTTTCTTTTTCTCAGTGATAGTCCTAAAATGAATCTTTGAGAATGCAGTGTAAGACTAGCTCCTCATAAAGGATGTAAGACCCAGTGG
Source organism: Mustela nigripes (assembly GCF_022355385.1). Classification (NCBI taxonomy): domain Eukaryota; kingdom Metazoa; phylum Chordata; class Mammalia; order Carnivora; family Mustelidae; genus Mustela; species Mustela nigripes. The sequence goes on from NC_081570.1 coordinate 101,419,885, forward strand.
TGGTCACATGTCACATGTTATTAGACTCTGCTTTGCTTCCCTGTAGCTCCAGAGATAAATAAAAGGATAATATCATAAGACTTTGAATAACTAAATAATTAGCTATTCCTCCTGACTAATAGGATAATCTAACTGAAGATTTCTTGGTGAATGAGTGAGGCCAGATTGAGTCTGTCTTTTCCACATAAATTCTTGATAAAGGCTAATTAAGATAACGATAAACTGACTAGTTTGGGAGTGTCTGGGGTAGTACAGGACACTATGTGGGGCATTCTGTTGGCCTCACCCACCATCAGAGTCCTGTAGATTTCAAATGGTTATGTACATTATAATGCAAATAAGTCTGAGCTGAAATATGAAAATTTAAAGGCAGGGCTTTGTTAAACAATTTCACTTTTTCTCAGTAGGAGTTTTTGTAGGATTGGTTTCCTATGTGTGAACATACTAAATTCATAATTACATGCATTTTATACATTTCTTGATGCAACGTAGAGACCGTATTTTAACTAGCTTACATTATCTTTCTCCTTAACAGTGTTTGCAGGTTGTTTTTGGCCCATCATGTTTGTGAAACAGAAGAATGGATGCATTTTTTGTATAAAAATATCTATCTGAAACTCATTCATTCAAATTAATATTCATGGAGTGTTTAATGCGCACAGTAGCTTTTCAATAAATACAAATGAATTTCTAATAGTCCATTCTTTCACCTCGATTTTGGCATTTCTTCTTCCTTTCCTTGCTACCAAAGATCGAAGAAAGAATTAGAATTTCAGAAATAGACGTTGTATTAAAAACATGTAGAAGCATGAAAATTGTTACCATACTTCAATTCCAGCAATACTTTTTCTCCCTCTAAGGAAGCAGGTTTTCTGTATGTTTGTTGCATCTTTGGCTGTTTCGGTGTGTCCTGTCCTCTTGCTCTCCTCTTTCCAACACACCCTGTCTGGGGACCATTACCTGTCTTGCTAGAAGTTGTGAACAATAAGTGAGGTCGGCTGCAGGCTCAATGAAGAGCAGACGCCATTGTAACTGGGGATTAAATCTGTAACTCTCCCATCAGACTTGCTGCACGGTATTAAAATGAAATCGCAGGAAACAAGTCCGCTGTTTACAAAATTATCCACTACGAGCTTGTGAGGTCAGAGACGGGGTTCAATTCAGTCTTGTGCCCATTACCTGGCGTACAACAGAAATTCAGTCAACGTCTGCTGAGTAAGGAGAGGCCTGGGCTGAGGATCTGCTATATCCATTAGCACAGGGCTACGTGAGAGACTGAGAGAGGAATATTCAAGAGGAAGAGGGATGGATTGAGAGGATTCTGGGCTGTGGTTTTGAAAACTTTCTTGGACCTGTATTTATAGCAAACAAATACTTAAATCACAAATCACACACCTACAAACACGGCTGCAGCTAACTAAATGTCTTTGTGGACCACAGGGTGATCAGCTGCAGTCAGGAACCCGCTGTGGAGGACATGCAGCCCACCAAGGGAAGATGGGAGGGCCTGGAGCTGCTAGAACCTGGGAAGTGCCGCCGAGCCACTATGGCTGAAGGAAGGAAGCCATGCGCTTTACTCCCTGCTGCCTCCACCAGGGACCCTCACTAGCCCTGCATTAATAAGTGAGGTCTTTTAGACAACAAGCACCTCTTCTGTGCTTACTATGCACCAGCACTGAGTCAGGCATATCAGAGTTACCCTATCCCAAAGTGTACTTTCAAACTTCCCCCAAATTTAAACTCTGATTTTCTCTATATCAGAAGATACTTTTGCTCAGTTTCTCACGCCACTTGGGAGTCTCTCCTTATGCCTACATCTCCCCTACCCCTCACATCTCACATTGGCACCGTTCTGCTGAGTCTTCCCTTTAAATACACTCGTATCTGTCAGCACTCTTTTTGCCCGGGGATTCTCCTGGAGCCTCCTGACTGGTGCACTCACTCCCACGTGTGCCTCCTACTCTATCCTGATTTGGGCTTCACTTAGCAGCGAGAACATTTAAAACAAGAACTCAGATTGTGTTACTCTCCCCTTTAAAGGGTTTTATGGCTTCCCATTTCCTATGAAGCAAAAACGCAAACCCTTTCCTAACAAGGACCCAGTTGGTAGGTCTGGCCTCACCCCTCTCTACCTCGATTTCTGCGTTCCAGGCTCGGTGGCCTCTGATTCCTCTAACAGGCCCACATCTTTCCCTTCCCGCCTCATGTTCTTTGCACCCGCTGTTCCCTCTGCCTGAATATTCTCCCCTGCTCTTTTCAGTTGTCTCCTATTTGTCATTCAGCTCATCTCCACTCAGTCTAAAGCATTCTGTCTGATCTAAGACAGTTATCCCAATTCATAATTATGTATACATGTGTTGGTTTGTTTGATCTTTGCGTAATGCCTGCCTTCCCTATTCAGATATAAACTCTGCAAGGGCAGGGAATTATATCTGTTTTATTCACCAAAATAAACTCAATCATAGGTTTGGTATATAGTAGACACTCAAATATTTGTAGGATGCATGAAAATGAAGCATTTCTTAACCCTTAGTCATTGAACACCCCTTGATGATTTAGCCAAAACTGTGTACCTCCTGTACTATGCAGCTAATATTTTTCTCTAAACATACTGTAAAGCAAGTTAAAAAAAATAATACGGCTCGATCCTAAGCCATGAAGTTGGGACACTGCCAGTTCGTATTACGTTTTTATTTTTAAAAGGCACATTAAAATATGTGTTTAACAAAATATAAATTTTGTATCTATAAACTGTCTAAAATTATCTTGTGGGAAATGCAAGAATAAATAAGAAATTCTTAATGAGTGAGGCATGCTTTCTGTTAGGTGAAGAGTAGAACCCCTGGGCTATGAGTTAGGAAGACTGACATTCATTTTAACTCTGGCTGGTGACAGGGAACAAATCATTTGAGGTTCCTAGGTTTCCATTTTCCTGTTTATGCTACAGAGACACTACCAGATTTCAGCTCGGCTCATATGTAGTTGTGAAGACATAATGAGATAATGGTTGCAAAATCCTTCTTTTTACCTAAATGTAAGATTTTATTATTATTATTATTTGAGAAATGGTACTACTTTTGTTTATTCCTTAGGGTGTTCAGTCATATTTATCCCTTCCATGACATAACAAAGAAGAAGAATGTATATTAGTTTCCATCATGGCAATGAGGACTAGTATAAAATATCCCAAATACCATCAGATTGCCTTTTTTCCTCTTAACTAGCAATTAACTTATCTTTCATTAGTTGTATTCCACTTGGTGGAAAACCTACTCATAATCTGCATACCAATGTTCATAACAGCATAATTCACAATAGCCAAGAGATGGAAGCAACCCAAAAGCTTCATCAGTGGTTGAACAGATAAGTAAAAGGTTACACGTATGTACCATGGAATGTTATTCAGCTTGAAAAGGAAGGCAATTCTGACATATACTACAGTATGGATGGGCTCTGAAGACATTATGTTACATGAAATAAGCCAGTCACAAAAAGACAAATACTGTATGATTCCACTTCTATGATGTATCTAGGAAATTGGAATTTCCTTTCCAATTCGTAAGGAAAATAAAAGAGTAGAATGATGGTCCTCAGGGCCTAGAGGAGGGGGAAATGGGCAGTTGTTTACTGGGTATAAAGTTTCAGTTTTATAAGATCAAAAGTTGTAGAGACTGGTTGTGCAACAATGCAAATATATTTAGCCTACTAGATGATATACTTGGAAATAATGAAAATGGTAAATACGATGTTATGGGTTTTTTACTATAATAAAAAATTAAAAATAAAATATCCTGCTTATAGATGTTTCTAGTTCTTTCACACATCCTAAAGTACAAAATGCTAACATTCATTATGACTGAGAAGAGAAACTTACAACATAATGGTCAACTATAATAGCCAAACTTTAATGGACACTCACTGTACGACAGGGACTATGCTAACTGTTTTGTATTTACTATCTCATTTAATCATCACAACAGCTTGATGAGGCAGATACAACAGAGTTACCGAACGTGCCTGAGGTCACACGGCTAGTAGGCAGTAGAATCACAGCAGGAGTCCAGCCAGACTCATTTGGATCTGTGCATCTAATTGCTAAGGGTATGTCTCACCAAACTAGCAGAAGGCTCTAGAAATTCACTCTCACTAATTCACTTAGGTCTCTTTCTTTCCACACCGTCATCTCTAATGCATATGTATTAACTTCTCTCTCATTTCCCATCCTTCCCTCTTCCCTCTCCCAAAGACTTAATTACCTTAACCATGTAAACCTAAACCGTTAGAATTAAAAGTTCCAGGTGATCCGAACATTGGGGCAGAAGCCCCTCATCAAGGTGGCTCAAGAATAGGACCAAGACTGTTTGGCACCTCCCTCATGTGCAGATACACCATTGGCTTTGCCAGAGCAGTAGGAAAAGCAATAAACGTATCACAGAACTACTGAGAGGTTTAAGACTTAATTCTGATTACTAGCAGTAGCTTGTATTCAAGAAATGTTAAACCACAACAACTACTTGCAGAATTCCAACTATTGACCCTCAGTTTTTATGTGATGCAAGCAGAAGGAAGAGAGGCTTCTGAGTCATGGAGTTACTTAACATGTCTGAGGCTCCAGTTTTCATTGTTTGTAAGTATCTCTTGGCAGACTGTTGAGAAGATTATATTAGCTAATATATATGAAGCACCACGCACACAAGACTTGCAATAAATGAAGTAGTCAATAAATCATAACTATTATTATTACCCTGGTAATAGGGTAATAAAGGCAGCTTATTCAGAGTCCTAGATAGAAAAATAGAACGATACAGTCTTCCTGATTCCTTCTCTGACATTCTTCCAGTCATAGTGGGTGTGGAGTGTACAATGTTGGAGAAGCTCCAGGACCCACCCTGCCAAGACTGTGATGGCTGCTCTTCACCAGCTGAACCTTGCTTCATTCTTGTGGCTTCTCCTCCGCTTATAGCTTTGTCCTGGGATTCTTGACTAGGTTCTTGTCCTGTCTAGCAGTTCTCCCATCAGCAACCCCATCACCAGCGCTTGGATGGTATGGTTTCCTGGGACTGAATTCCAGGGGCCTCGGCTTCTGATTCCACTCCTCGCCAGTGATCCCTTGCCTCCTCCTGAAACGCATGGGCTTGGCCAGCTGTCTGTGCCCCAGGGTGGGAAAGAGCTGGGGGGCATGATTTGGATGTTTTTCAATGTCTTTGCTTGAGTTATGCTTTTCTTTGAAAACAGAACTCCAGATTTCTGATCTGAGAGGCAAACATATTTGCTCCCTAGGAGCCCATTCCTAAAGCAATGGAGCTCTGACCTTCCACCTCTCTCATGGACACGCCTGGACTCAACTTTCTCTGCCAGGCTTCTCTGTCCTTCTCCAGGACCAGAGAGGCTCAGGGTTGTTAACACATCTGACTGCTCCGTTTCCCATCTTGACAAAATTCATTCGGTTGCAACTCTTCATAATTCTTTAGTCTACGACCATTTCTAGCACTGTAATTTCTCCTCATTTTCCCTTCCTTGGGTGAGAAATGCCTCCAAAAGCCCAGATTTTGGCACAATAACTCCCAGATTGTTTTTATAGTCCCCGTGTAGTACTTCTTTGTTACAGCTCCATATTCCTAAATTTTGTTCCAAGTCTTTATTTAACATTTATAAATATCAGGTTGTATTAATTGGTTCCAGCTTTAAAAATGTTCCATCCGAGGTTATTTTCTGCTATTTTGATAGTGGTTTCGAAACCCGGAACACCAAGGCCTGATGTGGGCCATGTTCTGCAAGCATCCCTCAAGGACTGGTGGGGAACGGAAAAGATACGCAGATCTTGGGCCTTGCTGTGTTCTTTGAAGACTGTACTGGCCATAATAGCTTCAAAGAATTTCAACAAGTTCCTAAGACATGACCTTCCCTTTCCGAAAACCACGCTGGCCAGGCTTGCCTTAATCAAGCTGTGCTTTTCTAAGCATCCTTTTACTTGATCTCCTGCAGCAGTTTTCAATACTTTCCCTACAAGTGAAGTTAAACTAACTGGCCTGTAATTTCCTGGTGTGTCCCTAAGCTCTATGAAATAACGGCATTATGTTGGCTACCTTCCAATTCTTCCTGAAATTTTTTGTTTTGTTTTAAAACGCAGGATTGAAAAGGCCAGAGAATGCTTCCTGTCTCCCCTTTCCTTCGTTCCTCTCATGACATACTGCTTTCTGGTCCCAGTAGATCTGCCATTTTAATAACTTCAAACCTCTTAAAAGTTTTCACATATTATTTGTTTCTATCTCTGAAGCATGAGTTTTCCATTTTTCATTTTGACAAGCCTCCCCGCTCCTCACCCCAAACAAGGGCTCACAATTCCATGGAATAGACTGTTAATGTGAGGCACTGTTAAAAAAACGAGTTTCATATTAGAAATGTGGACTAGGGAAGCAACTAGATCGTAATTAAGTCTGTGGTTTTACTTGTGAGTTATTATGAATACATGTTGGGGAAGGAGCTAAAGAATGTATCTACATGCATAGGAATAGGAACCAACAAAATGAAATGATTACATCTGGGGATACTAATCCAATGTACCTGCCAAGTATCTTAAGAACGTGATGAAACTAATTAGATCTTTATATATAAAATTTGCAACCTGTCTCTTTTTAAGCTGCATTTGATTCATTACTTTCAAATCCAACATCAGAAGAATCTTTCCATATTTAATCATCTCCCAATAAAAAAGCCCACAGAAATATTTTAGTTAAAATATGTCAGTTAAAAAATAACATCTTTTTTTTTTTTAACTGGTAGGAGTAAAGAGGAAAATTCACAATTATTCGTATTCATAAAACTACACTGTATCACATCATCTTTCAGACTGTCTTGGTTGGTTGTTGCATAGAATTGATTAATTTTTAAGATAAGTGAGTCACCAACTAGGGCATACAAACTTTTATTCTTTATAGATGTTTTTTGTTTCAGCAAGCTTTTGTGTTTTTCAAAGTTTTTTTTTGCGGTGATCTAACTCGTCTTTTCTGAATAAATCATAGGCGGGCAAACTACGGCCCATGTCTGGATGACCATCCAGGTTGCTGATTTCTGGGTTGGAAGGTAGGATGATCACCATCGTGAAACAAAGCCAAACATAGAGTGGAGTCTAAAACTTTAAAACTGTTGACCCTGACTTCAGAGAAGCTGAATTAACAAACCCCTGTCCAATGGGTAGTTTTTTCTTTCTAATTCTTCAAAGTCACAAACTCTAAAATTTGTATATCTCTTAATAATGCACACATACTGTGTATCAGATTAAACACAGGTGGCAGAATCTTTGCATGTATGGAACATGTAGACCTGTCACATAGGGAACATTTCAATCAGCTTTGAATGATTCCTACTATTTTCCTTTTTGATTTTGGACATGACTGAAGAAACCTGCAAATGAACAAATCAGGTTCTCTCTGTGGGCCATCGAAGTGAGTGACACTTGCCAAATATTTGTGCATATTTAGCAAATAAATTTAAGTTTGGGAGTTGATCTTAAAGCATGGATTTTATTGTGTACTTGAAATATTTTCTCATAGATATTCATCTTCAGGATTTTAAAGATTCAATTAAAGCATGTATAGAATTTACGCTTCCCACTGAGCATATATCTTATATCAGGCAATAATAAATTTAGTACTATTCACTCTTCTCCCACAACTATGCCTTTGCTTGAGCTTTCCTTTTTCTTGGAAGGCCCTCTCCCACATTTGAATGTCAAGACTGCCAAGACCTACTCATCCAAGGGTGGACAGCTTAGAGCCCAGTGGAAAAATCCTGGGTTTGTGGTAAAGAAGAACATCTTGAGTCTATGGATTTGACGATGGCTAAACCCAAGTTCTTCAATATTCTAGTTAATAAACTTCCTACCTCCTCCATGTCTCCATCTCCCTACATGTAAAATGGCAATATTTATATCTCCTTTAAGAATTGTGATGTGGGTTATTCGGAATTATTTATTCATTTATTTACTAGAGAGAGAGAGAGAGAGAAAGTGTGAGTTGGGGAGGGGCAGAGAAAGAGAGAAAGAATCCTAAGCAGTCTCCCTACTGAGCACCATGGAGCCCAACATGGGGCCAAATCCTACGACTCTGAGATCATGACCTGAGCCAAAATCAAGAGTCGGGTGTTCAACCAACTGAGCCACCCAGGCATTCCTGCAATAATATATAAAAGATCAAAATTAGCTACCCTTCCTTTTTCTCCCTATGCCATCTACTCCACAAGGCTTCTCTAGATCCCACTCATAACCCCACTCTCACGGCAATTTCATCTTCCTTTGAATGCCCATAACACTTCATCTGTCCCTCGTGGGCTTCAATGCAGTTATGTTATTATTATTATTATTATTATTATTACTCTTCTTCTTTTTCTTCTTCTTCTTCTTCTTTTAGGACTTAATTTATTTGAGAAAGAGAGAGCACAAGCAGAGGTAAGGGCAGAGGGAAAGGGAGCTCTTCTCCCCACTGAGCAGGGAGCTCAATGCAGGGCCCTATCCTAGGACCCTGGGATCATGACCTGAGTTGAAGGCAGACACTTAACCAACTGAGCCACCCAAGAACCCCTTCATTTCTTTAACAAACATTTTTTGACCATTTACTATGTGTTAGGATACATTTTTTCCTCCCCCCCCAACTAATCCTTAAGCTTCTTGAGGTTAGAGTCTTTATAATATTCATCTCTCCTCCATTGTCTATATAGTGTGTAATCCCCCTAGTGTTGAACAAGAATGTACTTGTTAATTGTTTGGTATTTGATAAAGTACCACTATCTGGTAAAAGCTGGTGACTGTATAATGCAGACAATATCTGTATATCCATTTTCATATAAGTCCACAGCCTCAAATAGGATTACAAGCTGGAAATTATGTTCATATGTAAGGCCAGTGAATGGGATCATCATAATTTTCACCCTTGTTATTAAATACTACAACTACTACTAATAATATAATAAAGGAATAGCTAACATCCCTGAGACCATGCACAAAGGAGAACATTCTCTTCCCATTCCGTATGGGTCCTTAGAGTAGTTCCTGCTAGAGTAGACCAGGGTTTCCAAAAAGAGAAGGTGAATGAACAAATGAGCTGTAGCCAAGTCTCTGTGGAATCACATTAGCACAAATCTAAGCACATTTTCAAAGAACTGTGGTTTATAAATAAAGACTCTCTCTCATATATACAATCCTATGGCTACATGAACTCTAAAGTTTCAGCGGGAAATTACACAATTTCAGAATGAGGCTGTGTGTACACAACACCAAGCCATCCAAGTGAAAGCCTGAGCAAATCACTTAGGAATGTGGTCTTTGCTAGCCCAGACATTTCAAGTCGTTATTGCAAATACGTAATGTGGTTCTGACGCTATTTTACTACTCATGGATGAACTGCACTATGGTGACATTTCACTTTAATTTGCTGCTCCTAATTGACTGCAGGCAAGGAATCCAGAAAGCCGAACTGGTTAGAACTATGTTTAAAGTGAGAACGACGAGGCTCCGAGTTAAGGCCAGTGAGAGTGGCCTACAAATGGACGTAAATGTGAGGGTATGGCCTTCAGAGTTCCTGGCTCTTGAGCTTTCCCCTCCAAACTGGAAGACACAGAACTCTACCAATGTTGCATGCAGGCTAAACAAATTTCTTAGATGACCTTTTCTTCTCCAAGGAGGAGAAAGAAAATATAAGACCTTGCAAAGAGGCTCTTGAGGAGTTTAACTGTGGCCAGTGTCCTAGCTGCTACAGACTGTGCCAGGCTTCAGGCAGAAACAGACTCGTGAGTCTTAAAAGTTCACAAGTCCCAGAAGGGTTTGGGTCTGGGCCTCTCTCAAGGTCACCATTCACTATCACAACCACCTTGGGGGTTCTCAGTAGGCACTGCCAGCAGCTTTTCAACTCACTTGGGATGAGGTCCCAAGCGACAGAGTTCCCAAACAGGTCCTAAGTGTGAAGGGTCTAAGACTGGAAATGTGCCCTCTTCTGCAGATGTGCTTTCTGTCGTTGACTGATGCTGATCAGGAGACCGAGTTGGTTTTATGTTCTATATTTCTCTTTACCAAAGCAAATTGATGTTGATGCATGTGTGGTATACCCAAGATCCAATCTCTGTGGTGCTCATCGCGCCTTCCCTTTTCTTCTGGAACCATTCAGGAAAGGGTATGTGAGTGGGTGTGGGAGGCTCACGGCCCAAATGCTCCACTGGAAGAATGTGGTAGAGCCAGATGTGAAATGGACCTCCCCTGAGTGAAGGATTCACAATCCAGAGTCACAGCACATATTGGAGAGGAATGGCTTTCTAACTGAACTCTGGATTTGTAACATTGTGCTATCCTACATCCAAGTCAAAATGTCTGTCCAGATTAGACATCAAAACTGGCCTGTTATCATCTCTGATTTTTACTGAGAATCTTTGAAGAAGAAAGAGTCCTTTGGGGGGCTAATTGGTCCCAGGCCTGAGAATTGGACAGGGATTTCTATGGCTACTTCAGAAGAAAATTTCCAATATTTTAAGTATCACATAATGTTTCAACTGGAGCACGCACACTGAGAACATCGTAACAAAAGGTAGAAGGTATTTTATTTGACTCAAAGAGCACAGAATCAATTTTTCCTGGTAGTGAGAGTAGTGTAGCAAGAGTTAATGCTATAAAATCCACACTATTGTCAAGTGTAAATAAATCCAATGAAACTTGTTCCGATAGTACTCAGGCAATACTAAAGAGCCCATTAGGAAATCATCCAAGACCTGAGACACATAAAAAACTTTATTAGATCACTGAAATAAAGTGCAAACAAGTTTGTCTTAGAAAGATCCAAAATCCTTACGCTTTCAGTCTGAAGAGCCATAAAACAGTGCCTGACAAATTTTAAGTGATATTCTAATTAATCACTGAATTTTTATAGCTTCTTGTGAGCTGTAAGTTAGATATTAACAAGGCAGCATGAGAGGCAATCGCCCTGCACTGAGCATGAGTTCTAAGTCCTTCCATAAACCCAATGGTCAGCCAGGCCAGACTTTTGTGTTAAGCATCTGCTAGAAATGCAGAATAGACCATTAACCTAAAAATTGTCATTAATTTCATGTCGGTTAAAATAGGATAGAAAATGTGCCCAAATCTCGCTGACTCGTGGAAAATTATAACAGCTGTGTCTTAGTCTCGTACAGGAAACACTTTCTGAGCCATTTTTACATTGTTCCTTTGGTGAAAATAACACTTTGTAATACACTAATCATACAGCTCCCTTTAATACCATCACACACTTAATAATTACCAGGAAAAAGTCTGACCCAACTCTTTTGTATATAAAAATTTCTGATTTATAGTCCTTACTTGGATACAGTGGTGGTGTAGACAATCTAGGACAATTTTATTCCTAGAAAGGGATTTTTTTCAGAAGAGAGGCAGATTTTCTTAAGTGCCTACCATCGGATAGTTCCAATGAGGAGCAAGAATTTGCTTTCAAAGAATGAATTTTAAAAAAATTTTGTAATGTGAGTTTAAGATTATTACTTCAATTCTCATTTTCTAAAAATTACAAACATATCTTCAGTAAAGACATCCACCTACCTCATGATATAAGGGAGCACTACCGCCTAGAGGTTTCTTTGCCTTTTTAGATGGAGTTCCAAGAAATGCATTTGATTCATTGATCTGTAAGAAAATTAAATTCATCCACAGTGAAAAAGAAAGACATACTTAAAGCATACTTAGGTATATGTAACTTTCAATTACCTAGGTGGCTTTTAGGGTTGAAAAACCTAGTAAGGAAGAGATATTCACTAACTAGGCAAAATATTTATAGTCACTTTGGTAAGCTGTTAGTAATCACGTAAGTATGGGCCACCTGACAGGACTTTTCTGTGTGGTCATTCCTCTCTGTCCTCTGACAGCTAGGTTTCTCTGTAGTCTTAATTTCTCTTGCTATTGACTTCCCTGGAATAGTAAATATTTTAGTCTTTTGTTATTATTAAGTCTTTTATTGAATAAACAATTCTTCAGAGAGCCTAGCATGGAGCCTGGTATGGCCACAGGAGCTTTGTCAAATGAATGAGTGCCGAAAGGGACTAAATGGGCCTAAATAATGGGTCAAAATAATTCTTCCCAGTTAAACAATGCAAGTTTATTCTAGCTAAGTTTTGTTTAAAATAATCCACCCTGATTTACTGAAAAGCCCAAGAATCTGATAGTTATACTTATTTTATTATCTTATTCTATTATTTTAAGCACAAAAGTCCTCACGGGGCCTAGCGGTGGGAAGAGACAGATACCTGCTGGAGAATGTCTTGCCAGGACACAATACTGAACAATTTCCGCTGAGGCACCTGGACAGCAAGGGTAAGAGCTCTGATGAGAAGATCGTCCTCACTCCGGTTTCCAACTATAAAAGCGACAGAGCCCTTCCAATCATTCTGTTAAAACAAACAAACAAACAAACCAAAAAACCAGAAGGAATTAAATTCTAAATCCTGGGTAGGTAGGTAATTTTGTGTCGAAGGGTTCCACTAAAACAAGATAGTTTTCCGTTTAAATGTCACCTTAAAAGACAAGAGCTGACCACATAGCGTAAGTTCCTGACTCAAGTAGCCACAAGGCGGCAGTGTTGTGCCAAATTTCATGCAACTAGACCAAAAGGAAAAAAAAAAACCAACCCACCAAAAAAACAAACAACCATTTTCTTGTGAAATTAGACCTTTCATTTTAAGGAAGACAGTGTTTAAAAATGACATGCTTTCACTAGAATGCTGTCCAAGAAAAATTTGGTATTTGGAAGAAATGGTTCATTCATATGTTACAAATATATATTAAGATATAATCTTGAAAGCAGAAATCTTTGTTTTTTTCCCCCAATACATTCTAAGACTCTAAATAGTGCTAGAGGCATAGGAGGAGCTTGATCAATACTTGTTGAATGTTGGGTAATAGTGAATGAGTTGCCAAATGGGCCTTTATATGGGTTAAAAATGTAATCCCTGAAGTTGTTGTAAAGCACAGAACTAGAACACATCTTTTCCTCTTCGTGTAACACAAGAATCTCATTGCTAATTCACAAACGAGTCCTTTCCCTTCCCAGGACTTAGGCTAAAAAATAACACTTGGACATGAAATGCTGCATCAAATAATTTTTAAAAAATGTTACTAAAGACAATATTCTAATTCAGTAATCCCTTTCTCTATTGTAATTTCTCTTGGGAAGAAGCAGTTCCCTGAAGATTAAGAATGGAATTTATTGAATTATCCACTGTGTGGTGCTGAGAGTCAAACTCATCATGCCTACCACGTCTATGGCTTCCTTACATTAACAATCTTATGGGGAAATGAAATAAGCAAATGTGATAAAGACATTTGGAAAGAGAAATAAATAATAAAGGAGAGCACCCCGGCCATGTGACCTCTCCAGGCCTTACCAACCCCATTTATAGCATAAAGGGGTTGGACAGGGCAAAACCTAACATCCCTCTAGAGATCTGATTCAAATAGAGTAACCCCTCCTGTCAGTGGATTCTGAAACAACGTCTAAGATGACGTGAAGAGATTTTACACAAACGTAATGAAATGCATAATTTTCTGTGGTTCTCTCTGGTTTCTGTCCAGTCCATGGTCAGGGTGATGACAGAACTAGGGCATAGGTGGGAGAAAAGACCTTAGTGCAAATTCCTCCTTACCATCAAATAATTAGTATCCTTAAAAGTCTCTTATTTCTTTCCATGGAAACTTACTAGCTACCTAACAAAACCTGCCCAACTGTCAATCCAAAACAAAAACCACACATGAAAGCATAAAAATGTGAATCTTACCTACAAAATATGTGTGTGTGTGTGTGTGTGCGTGTGTGTGTGTGTGTGTATGGACATGTTAGTGTGGTTCAATGTGTTTCCCTCTGTTACACTGAGTTTAAGACCTTTTTTGTTTGTTTGCTAATACACCATAGGAAGACTGAGCATCTGTTCTTTCTTTTTGCTTTGTTTTGTTTTAATATTCTGACTCTGAAAAGTTAGTATGACATTTATAATTTATTCTTTTGGGAAAAAAATTCCACTATCACAAAACGACCTGTCCCACATGGGATGCCTTTGGTTTTCTCTTGTCTACTCCCACAGTCAAAACCTCAACTATAATCATTGAAAGACGAAAATCTCTTATATTCTCACAATACAGTACACATGGATCCTAAACAGGCAATACCCCAAGCTTCCCATCAGTTACACTTTCCCACACTGAAGATTTTAATGAGCACCTCTACCTCACCCCCTCCCCGCTGCACTGTCCTTGCCAGTATTTGAAAGCTAACAGTGAAAAGGAAGGGCTGCCTCTCCACTCCTTGGGGGATAAATCAGAACAAGGGCATTGTAGTAGTCCACCACCTACCCAGTTGTATCGGGTGTCAAAGGCAGGTGTTGACTATTTCAGACCGGACAAAAATAAGGGAGGAGGAGGCAGGAACTAACAATTCTTGAAATCTGCCATGTGCCAGGCATATGTTATCTCACTGAATCCCTGAGTAATCCCTTTAAATAGGTGCACTAATACTTTATAGATGGAAAGACAGAGGTCCAATGAAGTCAAACAACTTGTTCGAGGTCATCTTGGCAGAACATCACGCAGACCACATACGTGGCTTACAATTTTGAGATCATTTTAGAACAGTTTTGCGAGCAAGTCTTTGGGTCACAACGCCTTTCCAAAAGGCCTAAATTGCAGCTAATGGCTACTTCATTCATAAGAAACACAATAGATGAAGATCTGTATCACATGTCAAAGTGTAAAAAACCTTCAAAAATAGATATTGTAGTAAATGCTTAGGACATCTTAAGTTTATTTTAGTTTATTTTTTAATCAATGATTGTTTGACAAAGGCTCAACGACATTAAGGAAATTTCCCAAGCTTGTCTCTCTCCAAGCCGGTGTTCTTGTTACTTTGGTCAGATGCACCTTAGTGCAAGCTCTGTTCCTCTGATTACTGGTCCTATGCTGAAAATTCTGGGCCCCATTTCTCTACTGGAAGGGGTCTGGAGAGTATAGTCCAGCTGAGACTCCATTTCCCACTTGTACTCGCTAGCTCCCCAAACTCCTGCTCCCCAGAAGAGGATCTACCTGGCAAAACAGGACCCACGATGGACTTTGTCAGAGTCATGGATTAGGGTCAAGTCATGCTGCCAGAAGCCAGGTAAGCATAAAACGGACTATCAGGCAGAAATAATGCAAATCAAGAATGTCTGCAGAGAAAGATGCACTCACTAGAGTGCTGCACTAGGGGGCAGCGAGATGTCAGGAAATGCAGACTATTCAACTAATGAAGAGTAAGTCATTGCCCTGGGGTCTAATTAGGGAGAATCGTTAAAGGAACAAGGCTCTGCAAATATAATATCTGAATCTTTCTCTTACTACTCCAGGATAACTGTAGATTCTGAATTACCACTACTGGCAGCAGTTTTAAAAATAGGAAATTGTTTCGGAAAAACTGGGACAAAAATTAGATTTGATACAAAACGATTCAGAACATCCCTCCGCCATATATCCTGCCCCGACATGCAGTTAAACACAGTCCTTAAATTTGGGTTCACAGGGCAGCCGGGGAAAATGAGTATAGAGAAAATAAATGTAGACAATCGGTGAGAAATGAACCTACAATGTGTGTATTTGAGTCATCCCGCTTGTGAGCCCCGAGGTGCTTGCTACCTGTGGGTGAGTTTCACATAGCTCAAGAACCTTGGGCTGACTCTTAACATAAGCCTAGACGAAGAAAACATTAATCATTTTAGAAAAACTACACTGGATACATCCAATGGTAGAGGCACACCTCAAAAGCCTTAGGAAATGAAGTTGGCTCTCCGCTGGCTGGAGGCACATGCTGGACACAGTTTTTCTGAGTCTCACTTTCTAGCAGTTATTGATAAAGTCATTCAAAGGGTGGAATGAAGTCATGTATGGACACAATCCATTACCTTTTATTTACTTTACCAGCCTCACCTAATTGAAGCTTGGCAGGAGGGCGTCTTAACCCAAACACAGACATACTAGTCTTCCAAATCAAGAAAGTATTCATGTAAATGCAGAGACCGGGGCTGTCTCCCACATGCCTATGGTCACAGAGACACGGGGTAGACTTAGGATTCCATTCCTTCACAGACTGCAAACTCTCCAGATTTCACGTAGGCACTTCTGTATTCTAAGATAATTACAAAAGCGCTTTAAGACAAGTGAAATGCAGCTTTTGGACAATGGGAAGGTGATTGCTTCCTTCCATTAGCACAAGGCATCAGCGGGGAGGGGAAGGGCAGGACACCCGTGCTGTCTTCTGCTGCCTTTGCTGGCAAGTGCTGGGGTGGGGGAGGAGCTGCTGCCCTCGAAGACCTGAAATGAGATTCCCACAGTCCACTTCCCAGAGCTGATCAGCTCCCAAGGAACTCGATGAACCAACAGTGGTCACCACTTTTAGTCGAAGAAGATGTATACAAGCCCCAAAAGTAAAATTCTGTGCAGAGTTATTTAACAACTGTTCCAATATGCAAACCTATACTTTACGTTGATATTCTGCTGCAAGGGTGATCTTCTTGTCAAGTAGATTTACTGAAAAATGGAGAGGGATTTGTGACTGTCTCTCTCATACCAGGTTTTCCCTTCAAAAGGGGTCTTGGATCTCCATCAGGCAAAGAGTGTTAGTGTGGGCTATTGGCCAGCAGAAGAAATATTTTTATTACACAGAACTGGCTGCTATAATCATATTTGTTAAAAAGGGGTTATAACTATAAAATAAGTTGGGAATAGAGATTACAAATGATTCATTTAATAAACAGGAACAACACAACCACCCAGGATGTACAGTCATCTAACTCCTTTGAATGCCTCTACTAAACAAATTCTTATTACAGATTCTTCTCTAATGATAGATTCCTCACAATTTATTATAAATACTACAGCTTGACGCACTGTCATCATACTATTAGAACTGCTCCTTATTTAGGAATCGGTTCACGTGGCTGTCACATTTTCTCAACTAGATTAGAAGCTCTTTACGTTAGAAATTCCATTTTGTCGCTTTTGTACCTCATGGTGCCCAGCAGAGCAATGGGGAATCAAATGGGGCTCTCTTTATAAATAACTGTTGATTGGTACTTTAAAGGAACAGAGGATGTGCTTGGACACTGAGGATTTTGACCCTGAGAATCATAAATGTCTAGAAGGTCATGCAGCATATACAGGGTCCAGAGCCCTGAAATCTTTTGGGAGGAAAATGGGCTGTCCTTGATCCAACATGTTTTCTGCCAAGCGTCAGTGACAAGGTGGAAGGAGTTAGCCCTACAGCCGTTCCTCTGCCAAGACAGGTTTCCTGGGAGTGGCTCAGAGAAGCAGCCGTTCCTCTGCCAAGACAGGTTTCCTGGGAGTGGCTCAGAGAAGCAGCCGGGTGGTAGGAAAAGGAGGCAGCTCTTTCAGATAAGAGGGGAAAGCCCAAGACTCACACACAAACATGCGTTGGCTATAAAACCATGCCTCCTTCTCTTTCTTTCCTACTGTATCCCGTCACCCAAAGACAGGCACCTCGGTGGCCTTCTTCCCCTCCACCTAACCACCTACAGACTGCAAGTTCTATTATTCCTTTCTCCTTCTAGGTGCCTCTGAAATTCTTATGAGTCAAACTTTATGGTGAGAGCATATCAGGGTGGGGTGGGGAGAGAGGAAAGACCGACGCTACACATGCTATCAGGGGTCTGGATCCAGAATCCGCCAGATGTGCAGAATTTGAACCTGACACTTGCCGCCTGCAGTAGCGTCATTGCCTCATCCACCCTAATCATCCCCTCCATCAGGAGTGTGCTGGATCTGGTCGCCCTCACTCTTCCTGACTCTGTCCAGTGAGCTTGCATTGAGACCGTGAAATCACCATGGCGGAAGTGTGGAAACTACAGCAATGCCAAGTGCCATGAATCTGAGCTTTGCCCTGGAGAACGGGTTGTTAAAACATTTAGCAGCACGTCATGCTCCCTTCCTGGGAAGGCCTGTGTATCTAAGCCTGACTTAGAAATGATTTTGATTGAAATGGTTGAAGACTATCTCTGGGAAAACACTGAGGGCAAAGTGGATTCTCTCCACCTGCCACATTTCCCACCCAGTGCACGTTCTGCAGTGTACGCTGTGTGGAGTGACACTGTCTGCCGACAGACACTGCTTCAGGTGGGACCCAGCCTCACTCTCCTTCAAAATGGACTCCAAGCAAAGCAGGTGACAAGGACAGAGAGGCCACTATGGGAGGAGCAGGGCCAACCCACTCCAAGGCTCTCCTTTCCTCCTGAACATATCAGGCATGAGTCACATCAGGGCAGGGAACCACTGCCCCGGGTAGGGTGGGCGTTCCCCAAGCACCTCTCACCCACAGATGGTGGGACTACTTCATACTTCCATGACCCCTTGGAGAAGGTCATTGTGGCATGAAGATTAAGAGCGTGGGCCCAGGAGGCTGACTTCCTGGATTCAAATTTCAGTGTACCATCTGTGTGTCCTTGGGCAAGTCATTTAACTTCTCTGTGCCTCACGTATACATGGGGATAATGACAGTACCTGCCTCACTGTTGTGAAGATGGAATGAGAAAACCTATAGAAAGCCCTTCTGAGCATAGCACCTAAGAGTGATCACAGCCATCATGGATATTATTTTTTTGTTGTTGTTGTGTGCATGTGGGGGATCTTTGGCTCTTGGTACTTGTTAAAACAAAAATGGTTACTCGATACATTTTGTTCCAAGTGTGGAGAACTTACGAGTGAATCAGGAAGGAAAAATCAAACAGAACACCAACATTTGTATCACGAAAAAGAAAGTCTTCATTTGAATGACAATTTGTAGAATAATTTGCTGTTTGATAGTGATAAACTTATTAACTGACACATTACATTTCTA
This sequence comes from Mustela nigripes, assembly GCF_022355385.1. NCBI lineage: Eukaryota > Metazoa > Chordata > Mammalia > Carnivora > Mustelidae > Mustela > Mustela nigripes. The sequence goes on from NC_081570.1 coordinate 101,438,784, forward strand.
AAATATATAGGTGCTTGAAAGAGAGGGCAAAAGTCATGAACATACTATGTTTAAAATTCCAAAGGTATATAATCTTCAGAGCTATGGGGAAAAAAAAAATGTGAGAGCGTGGCAAAAGGGAGCCAAAAGTGATTTTGTGCTCGGTAGAGGCCAGAGACACCGACCCATCTCCAACAGTGAAAGAGGCATGGCTTGGGAAAAAAGTGTGGAGCTGACTAAGGAGACAGTGAGTTCCAAGGCAGCCACACAGAGGGCTGGGGGAGGACAGCTGCACTGCACTAATTCTTATTAGAGACCAAAACCCAGCTCACTGGCTTAAAAAAATAAGAATGGATCACATGCTTGGTATCCAACTTACAAATATCAACCTGATTAATTTTATGGATGCAGAAGTTAAACACAGATATCAGGCAGGGCTTATTCTTAAAAACAAAAGCAAAGCGAGTAAAGTTTATTTTTGGTCCAGAGTGTTTGGTCACCTCTTTCTCCAGATCAGACAGGCTCCCTGGCCTGTTGCTGTATTCTGGCTTCCCTGGGCCCCTTATAGGACACTCTAGAATTCAGCATCCCTTTCTCCTGGATAGAATACAATTTATTCACATCACCTCCTATTCAGCTCAGGGCCTTAATACTTGATTTATTAACTAGATAAATTAACATACCTACAGCATAAGTGACTGGGGCTATCTTGATGTATTTTTTTTTTTCCTCCATGCTATCTACATAGGAACTACTGGACTAAGTCAAAGAGATGCCTTGCTAACAGGGTCATGTTAGCAGTGTCCAGTGGAAAAGGCTCCCCTAGGATCATACCACCTAGACAATTTCCTGCTTTGCCCATGGGCGTGGCATATAGTATAGCATTCAATAAATGTGTCTTGAAGTTAGCAGCCAAAGCCACACCTTAAAGAGAATTTTTACACACATTTAGTATGGGAATGACAACTAAGTATGTGACATTTTATCAAGTACACTCAGCACTTTGGAAGGAACTATGCCTCTGAGCGACTGAGCATTTAAGTTAAAGGAAGGGCATATTCCTTTGAGACACAGACAACACTGTAATGTCTTCTATTCGCTGAAAAGAACCCAGCAGTTCAGAAACATCTTTCCTGTGCATGCACATGCTATCTGGCTGGTTTTCCTTGTCTTCATAAATATTAAATGTGATCACTAATTAAAATTATTGACATTTTGGTGCAGAAGACACAATGCTCTGAAATAGAATCAAATTCTGCCTCTGTGGCTTCTTAGACAAATGACCTTGGGCCTACCTTTGTGACTCAGTTTCTCACTTGTAAAAATGGATTTAATAATATGATCTTCCAAAGGTTTTTGCAGGGCTCTAATAAACAAATACGCCTAGGATCATTTTGTACACTGTAAAGTACTGCACAAAGGTAAAATATTGATGTATGCAAGGGAAATCTTATTTCCCTCAGAAAGTTCTGCAAAAATGGGTTAAAAGCAGTAATCCCTTCTTCGATTTTGAATTTGGATAGATCCTGCGGATCTTCTTTGGATGGTTTAGCCTCAGAGCTTGGCTGTTGGATTGTTTTTCTTTCATTTCTCAGAGCCCTTGGCCCATCCCACCAATCTAGCACATGAGCCTAATTCGGTTTTGCTCCATACATCAGAGAGTTTTAAGACAGCTATTAAAACACCACATGGAAAAGCTTTGCAGGGAATTCTACTCCACAGAGAAACCACAGAAACCACTACACACCTTAACCATCTCCCCACCCCCAACAGTTGGCTAAAATTACGGCTCCATTATGTTCGTACAATCCAACCAGTTTTATTGCTTGGAGCAAAATCTGAGGTCCGAAATGAACTTCAGAGCATAAAAAGTAAGGCAAACCTCAAAAGGAAACAAACTTCTTTGGGTTTTCAAACAAATATTACATATCAGAGGCATTCTTATAACAGAGGAGACCAAGCAAAGCTAAGAGGAGTCCTGCTAATTGCTCCACGAATGTAAAATTGAAATCAGGGACTCACCCCAAAGAAAGGAGATCTCTTTTCATCATCAGATATTAAAGGCTACAACCTTTCATCAACTCTATCCTCAGACATGAGACCCTCTTGCCCCTCCCTGAAGTCTCTTCAGTGTTGAGTCACTATCTCCCACATTAAAAATGAAGACATTTTCAAGGCTCAACATTAGCTCATTATTACCCTATTGTAGCCCTTTTCTTTGGTTTTTGTTTTTTTCCCACCTTCATTTCTCTATTTTAAATGTCATTTATCCACTGACCATTGTGGTATGTTCTATAAATTTGTATAACCTTGGCACTAGAACTACTTAGAGGAAACAAATAACCAGCCAATACTCTTTCTAATGAATCATCTCTGCCCCATGGCTGCTTTTCAGTTAATTACGTGTCATGGACAACTCATTTCCTTGCAGTTAATTCAAGTGTCCTCATTTACCATTTGTTGACTACATAGCCATGAATGGAGTTTTTTTGTTTGTTTTCTTTTGGTTTTGTTTGGTTTTGGTCTTTATTTATTTATTTATTTATTTTAAGCCACTGATGGAGTTTAATTTCTACATCCATCTAGAGTGAGTAAAGAACCCCAAGGACACTTCTGACAACTGCAAAGATACAAACAAGACTGTCTTGATTATAAACACTCTACCTTATTCTCCCTCCAATTCAATGAAATATCTGAGAAATACCAATATTTTGGCCACCAAATTATGATGTGGGGAAGAAAGGGCTCCAAGGTGGTCCTGGGGCAATGCCAGATTTTCTAGCTACCCACAGTCAGTCATGCTCCTAGGTGATGATGGGTCAATCTGAAAACTCCCAGAAGTTGTCTCAGAAAAGCTATGAGGGGGCACCTTGAGCAATAGCCTGCTTGGGAATCTGGGCTCTGCCTTAATTCAGCAAGACATGAGCAGCAATTCCACTCAACACACATTTATTGAATTAGTGTGATTACATGTCTCTGATGTAAGAAATGCAGTTACACAAAAATGACTAAGATAGGACTTTGAAAAGTAAGCAAACAATGTTGATTATACAAAATGACTTAAGCTACACAAAATGTAAGTTACACAAAAATGACTAAAATAGGAGATTAAAAAGTAAGCAAACAATGTTGATGTTTCACAATAAGTTTCTATTTTTTTAAGGATTTTATTTATTTATTAGAGAGAGAGAGAGAGAGAGAGTGAGAGAGCAGGAGAAGGGAGAGGGTCAGGGGGAGAAGCAGACTGCCTGCAGAGCAAGGAGCCCAATGCAGACCGATTCTGGGACTCTGGGATCATGACCTGAACGGAAGGCAGTGGTTTAACTAACTGAGCCACCCAGGCACCACCACAATAAGTTTCTTCAGAGATTCTTCTTTGTTCAGGCTACTTAATGACACCAGTTGCTCTGATGAGCCCATCAAGGGAGTTAAGATTTGCAGATTTACAGAGCTGGCATTATGTAATAATCCTGACCTTCCCAGCCTACCAGGAATCAGGATTTTCTCAAGGAAGGTAAGAGGTGGTAGAGATCTGTCTCTGCTGAGAAAACTGGGGTAAGACCACCAAACTGACAAAGGGTAAAAAGAATTTAGCAGTATCAATCAGTTCTGGTGGGAGGGCAGATTAGAGAATGGGTAGCTGCCTGAGGCAGTTCTTTGGATCTTTTTCCTAGAACGCTTATGATTTTCTTCAGATCCTCACAAAGCTGCCACTGTTTTAGGGAAGAGTTTCTTGGGAGGTTGACAAGAAAGTGGGGTGGAGGAAAGTCAGGAGGGAAGGCATCACTGAAGTCAGGGGAGGAGTGGTATATGTCGTCAAAGGCAATTAGAAGGTTACCAGTGACCTTAGCAAGAGCAGTTTTATTTAAGTGAAACTGCTTCCTGCTTATTCCTTCATTCCTGAAACACCATACACCCTCATAATTCACATATCTCCTTTACCATATGAACCTCGTGTAAGGACCATGTGACTAAATATTCCAAGTTAATGATTATGATAAATTTCAAGCCCTCGATCTGGATATGGTTATTAATTTTCTCCAATTACACAGGTACATGGAGTCTATTTATTGGTTACATCAGGGCAGTAATTCATTATAATTATTCCTCTCTTATTGATTCCCTAATATAGTCCTTACAATAGCTCTTTCAATGGTGTAATAAAAAGAGCACTGGTTTTAGTATCAGAAAACCTCGTTATTAGTCCTGATTCCAACCACATGGGCTTGGAAAAACACTCAGGTACTCAGAATCTGGACTGTTGTAATATAATGTTTATAGTACAGAGTCATTCATTCATTCAACCAATATTCACTGAGGAGTTACTAAGTGCCAAACATTGAAATGGGCATCAGGAAGAGAATGCATGGGCATAGGGCAAAATCACCATCCTTAAACCACATCAGCCTAGGAAAGGCAATACACAAATGCCAAAGTATTTATCAAAGTGTTTCATAGCTATAAAGCACTCTACTATATATTCATTTTAATTACTATATTATTCACCCCAATTTATTCCCTAATAATTAACATTTACTATGTGGGTAACTATGTTGCATGTGCTGCCCTGGAAATGGAGGATACAAAAATGAGTAAGAGCAATCAAAAGAAATGAATGAAATCTGTATATCTCCACATGGTAGACTTCAATACACCATGTGCGGTAAAAAATGGTAGGATTGGTAAACAAAAAATGGAAATTAAAAAAATAGTCCTCATACAGTAATATACAGCAAGCAGTAATATACAGTAAGAAATAATATGTATTATTCATGGATACAGATAAATAGGTACACAGGTAGGCTGAGAGGATATACATCAAATTCGTGATACTATTTGTTTCTGGGAAGAGAGAGAAAGGGATGGGATAGGGGTTGGCCATAAGGACAAGGTATCTAGGGTTTTTTTTCAGTGTTTACTTAAAAAAAAAAGGAACTAGCAAACTAGCTGTTGTCAGTTTTTCAAGATACAGTTTTTCACAGTACAAATATTCTTGTTATATTATACTTCGAGAGGTCTTCCTTTTATAAAGTCTGGAAAGAAGTCTGCTCTCAAATGACCCACAGTCTAGTAGGGGAGACAGATGTATGAAAGTCACATTATAAGGTGATATGCATTTCACTAGACCACATCTCTCCCTGTGTCTTAGAATTAGTTTCATGGGCAGATGCTACTTGAAGAAACAGTGGAAGGAATTGACTACGTCTCCTGCTTATCTACTTTGTGTCTACACAGTGGTCTCACTTCACTGCCTCAGAGAAGCAAGACTTTCTTGCTTTGTTTTCCTCCCTTGTTCACATTTCATCTCAATACATCCTTCTTGAGTCTCAAGAATTTGCTCCTTTTGCTTGGGCTGAGGAAGACTGATCCCTTCTCTACTGTTCTAGAGCCAGTGACTCATTTTCCTTTGACCTTGTCTATAACTTTGTTCCTTCAATTCTCCCATTTCTCCCTCTCCAGTTTTCCAGCCCTTCCTCCCCTTTCCTTTTTATGGTATTTCACACATAGATAATTATTTTACCTAATTCCAGTATTCCTACTAACCATTTCCCATCTGATCTTCTTTTCTTCATAACTGAACTCCCTAGAACATGTGACCTATACTTGAGGCTCCCATATCCTGATAAGCCCTCATGTTCTTAAATCCTGTAGTCCTGATTCCAACTCCTCCCTGACTACCATTACCAACACCACCCACCCTATTGAAATTGGGTCTTTGAAGATCACTAATGATGTCCTCATCACTAAATATGGTTGTCTTACCCTATTCTCCCAATGTCTCCATAGGTGGGAGAATTTACCCTTCTCCCTGATCTAACTTTCAGGACTCCATCCTGTCCTCATTCTCTTTCCTCCTTTGGATGTTCCAACTCCAACCATCAGGCTCGCTCTTTTCTTTCTGTTTTTTTTTTTTTTTTTTTAAGACTTTTATTTATTTATCTTACAGACAGAGATCACAAGTAGGCAGAGAGGCAGACGGGTCAGGGGGAGGGTAGAAAGCAGGCTCTCTGCTGAGCAGAGAGCCCGATGTGGGACTCGATCCCAGGACCCTGGGATCATGACCTGAGCCGAAGGCAGCGGCTTAACCCACTGAACCACCCAGGTGCCCCATTCTTTCTGTTTCATACATGAAGATCTTTTAGATATTCCAGAGAATTCTGTTCTTATCCTGTTCTTCTCCTGGCACATACTCTCTGTTGAATATTTTAGCTGCTTCCATGGCATCCACCAGCACTTCTCTACTGACACCCCTTAAGTTTATGTTTCTAACGTGGGCTGTGAGCCTATTTTTAACTTCCTGATAAACATTTCTACTTTGATGTTATACTATTATATCAAACTCAGCATGTCTAAAAGCTGAGCTCTTTGCCTCTTTATATCCTAAAAACAAAACAAACAAAATCTCCCCTATCACAACCAGTAAAAATCATCTAAGATCATTTTGCTATATTTGTCTGTTTCTGAGACTTTTCACTTCTCCTAGTCATCATAACTTCAAATCCTCTCCCATTATCCTCTTGGATAGGCTACCACTGTTATTTTCTTCCCAGAGTTTCTTGAATCTGCCCCTTCCTCATGGCTATTCCCCCAGTTCAATCTATAACTGAATCTGGACTATTGAATACACCTTCTACAGGGTCTATTCAAGCCCCTTAACTTCTTCTAACTCCAACCTATTTATTTTCCTAAGACATCAAATTCATCATTTCATTCTTCCTTCACAGAATGTGTTTTAATTGTCTAAATCTTGGACTCTAATGGGATATGATATAGCCTTAGACTCCAGGGACTGGAACTCAAAGCTCTTTACATTGCCTTCCTCAGATATTTTTAATACCATACCAACAATTACTTTTCTAAACTCTCACAGTTCAGGCAAATTGTTCTGAAGAAATTCATGAGCTTCAATTTTCTTATGTAATTAGGAAGAATGTTTTCAGGGGTTTTGTGAGGATTAACCAGGATGATATGTGTAAAGAACCTAATACAGTGTCTCATTGGCGATTAACTATATATCACAAATATGCCATTTGTTGTCTCAATTCTCTGCTCACCTGGTCCTTTTATACAGAATGCCTTCCTTCCAGGGAATGCTTCATTTGTCCCAGCCTAACAATGATCATTATGTGCTCTGTCTGCCTTTGAAAAATCACTGTCAGTACTATTTAGTACTATGCTAGTAATATAGTTACAGACATTGTGATCACTGTATTAGTGTATGTCTTAAACATTAATGTGCATCAGACACATGCTTGATAAAGCACAGATTACTGGACTCCACCCCAAATTTCTGATTCCGTAAGTCTAAGGTGGGACCCGAGAATCTGTATTTCTTAAAGTTAGGGTTAGGGATCATATTTTTACTTAATATTTTTGTGGGTGGGGAGAGGCAAAGGAAAAGAGAGAGAATCTTAAGCAAGCTCTATGATCAGCACAGAGTCCATTGTGGGGTTTGGTCTCACAAGCCTGAGATCATGACCTGAGCCAAAAGCAAGATTTGGTCACTTAACCAACTGAGCAATCTAGGTATCCCAATGTGATCACACTTTTAGAATAACTGGTGTCTGCATATTTTCAGATTGTAAGATCCTGTGTAACAGGAACCCATATTATTCTTTTTTCCACTGACTCACCCTCCCCTTTCTATATTTTCCAGTTAGTACATAAGACAGTAGTTTAAAATGGAAGAAACAAATGTTTTTCAACTGAATTTAACGCAAACTCCATATTCACTAGCTGGTGTAATCAGTATTAAACCATTTCCAATATTTAAAAATCTACTGAAAGGGAATGACTTAGTGAATGGCAGGTGAACAACACACTATTTACTTGAAAAAACCCATTGATATAAATACAAGGAGACAAGCCTCAATTCTTCATGTTAGTGAAGAGGTATAAGAACTCCAGGAATTTAAAAAATATGTCAACACCCCATCATCTAATGGTAAAACTTACAAGTCACAGTGACAAAGAGAAAATCCTTAAAGCAGCTCGGGACAAGAGCTCTTTAACACACAATGGTAGAAATATTAGATTGGCAGCAGACCTATCCACAGAGACCTGGAAGACCAGAAAGGACTGGCATGATATATTCAGAGCACTAAACAAGAAAAAAATGCAGCCAAGGCTGTCATTGAAAATAGAAGGAGAAATAAAAAGCTTCCAAGAAAAGCAAAAACGAAAAGAATTTGCAAACACCAAACCAGGCTTACAGGAAATATTGAAAGGGGTCCTCCAAGCAAAGAGAGAGCCTAAAAGTAACAGACCAGAAAGGAACAGAGACAATATACAGTAACAGTCAGCTTGTCTAATACAATGGCACTATATTCATTTCTTTCAATAGTTACCCTGAATGTAAATGAGCTAAATGCCCCAATCAAAAGACACAGGGTATCAGAATGGATAAAAAAACAAGACCCATCGATACGCTGTTTGCAAAAAACTCATTTTAAACCCAAAGATACCTCCAGATTTAAAGTGAGGGGGTGGACAACTTTTGTATCAATGTGGACAAAACTGGAGATTACGCCAAACCATGAGAGACTGTGGATTCTGAGAAAGAAACTGAGGATTTTGGAGAGGAGGAGGTTGGGGGGTTGAGAGATCCTGGTAATGGGTAATAAGGAGGGCACATATTGCATGGAGCACTGGGTGTGGTGTATATACAATGAATTTTGGAACGCTGAAAAAAATAATTAAAAAATAATAAAGTGAGGGGCTGGAAAACAATTTACCATGCTAATGGACATCAAAAGAAAGCTGGGGTGGCAATCCTTATAGCAGATAAATTGGATTTTAAGCCAAAGACTATAATAATAGATGAGGAAGGACACTATATCATACTTACAGGATCTGTCCAACAGGAAGATCTAATAATTTTAAATATCCCCTAACATGGGAACAGCCAATTATATAAACCAATTAATAACAAAATCAAAGAAACACATCGACAATAATACAATAATAGTAGGGGACTTTAACACTCCCTCACTGAAATGGACAAATCATCCAAGCAAAAGATCAGCAAGGAAATAAAGGCTGTAAATGATACACTGGACCAGATGGACCTCACACATATATTCAGAACATTCTATCCCAAAGCAACAGGATAACACATTCTTCTCAAGTGCACATGGAACATTCTCCAGAATAGATCACATCCTGGGTCACAAATCAGGTCTCAACCTATACCAAAAGACTGGGATCATTCCCTGCTTCAGACCACAATGCTCTGAAGCTTAAACTCAATCACAAGAGGAAAGTAGGAAAGAACTCAAATGCATGGAGCCTACAGAGAATCCTACTAAAGAATTAATGGGTCAACCAGGAAATTAAAGAAGAATTGAAAAAATCCATGGAAACAACTGAAAATGAAAACATTACTGTTCAAAATCTTTGGCACACAGCAAAGGTAGTCCCAAGAGGAAAGTATATAGCAATACAAGCCTTTCTCAAGAAACAAGAAAGCTCTCAAGTACACAACCTAACCCTACACCTAAAAAAGCTGGAGAATGAACAGCAAAGAAAGCCTAAACTCAGGAGAAGAGAAATCATAAAGATCAGAACAGAAATCAATGAAATAGAAACCAAAAGAATAGAACAAATCAATGAAACTAGGAGTTGCTTCTATTAAAGAATTAATAAGATTGATACACCCCTGGCCAGACTTATCAAAAAGATAAGAGGAAGTACCTAAATTAATAAAATCATGAATGAAAGAGGAGAGATCACAATCAACACCAAAGAAATACAAACAATTATAAGAACAGATTATGAGCAACTATACACCGGCAAATTAGGCAATCTGGAAGAAATGGATGCATTCCTAGAGATATAGAAACTACCAAAACTGAACCAGGAAGAAATAGAAAACCCATAACCAGTAAGGACCCATAACAGACCCATAACCCATAACCAGTAAGGAGACTGAGGTAGTAAAAAATCTCCCTACAAACAAGAGCCCAGGGCCAGATGGCTTCCCAAGGGAATTCCATCAAACATTTAAAGAAGAATTAATACCTATTCTCTTGAAACTGTTCAAAAAAATAGAAATGGAAGGAAAGGAAAGGAAAACTTCCAAACCCATTTTATGAGGCCAGCATTACCTTGAACCCAAAACCAGATAAAGACCCCATTAAAAAGGAGAATTACAGATCAATATCTTTGATGAACACAGATGCAAAAATTCTCACCAAAATATTAGCTAATAGGATCCAACAGTATATTAAAAGGATTATTAACCACAACCAAGTGGGATTTATTCTGGTGCTGCAAGGTTGGTTCAACATTTGCAAATCAATCAATGTGATACAATACAGTAATAAAAGAAAGAACAAGAACTAGCTAATACTCTCAATAGATGCTGAAAAGGCATCTGACAAAGTACAGCATCCTTTCTTGATCAAAACTCTTCACTGTGTAGGGATAGAGGGTACAAACCTTAATATCATCAAAGCCATCAATGGAAAACTCATATTAAATATCATTCTCAATGGGGAAAAACTGAAAACTTTTCCCCTAAGGTCAGGAACATGGCAGGGCTGTCCACTATCACCACAGTACTGGAAGTCCAAGCCTCAACAATCAGACAACAAAAAGAAATAAAATGCATCTGAATCCACAAAGAAGTCAAACTCTCACTCTTTGCAGATGATATGATACTTTATGTGGGAAAGCCCAAAAGATTCCACTCTAGAACTGCTAGAACTCATACAGGAATTCAGTAAATTGTCAGGATATAAAATGAATGCACAGAAATCAGTTGCATTTCTATACACTAAGAGTAAGACAGAAAAAAGAGAAATTAAGAAGGAGTTAATCCCATTTACAATTGCACCCAAAACCATAAGATACCTAGGAGTAAACCTAACAAAAGAGGCAAAGAATCTTTACTCAGGTAAACAATAAAGTACTCAGAAAGGAATTAAAGTACTCAGAATGGAAAAACATTCCATACTCATGGATTGGAAGAAAAAATATTGTGAAAACATCTATGCTACCTAAAGCAATCTATGCATGTAATGCAATCCCTATCAAAATACCATCAATTTTTTTCAAAGAAATGGAACAAATTATCCTTAAATTTATATGGAACCAGAAAAGACCCTGAATAGCCAGAAGAATGTTGAAAAAGAAAACCAAAGTTGGTGGTATCACAATTCCAGACTTCAAGCTCTATTCCAAAGCTGTCATCATCAAGTCGGTATGGTACTGGCATAAAAACAGAGAGGTTGATCAGTGGAACAGAATAGAGAGCCCAGAAATAGACCCTCAACTCTATGGTCAACTAATCTTTGACAAAGCAAGAAAGAATGTCAAATGGAAAAAAGACAGTCTCTTTAACAAATGGTGTTGGGAAAATTGGACAGCCACATGCAGAAGAGTGAAACTGTACGATTTCCTTATACCACACACGAGAATAGATGAAATGGATGAAAGGCCTCAATGTGAGACAGGAATCCATCAAAATCCTTGAGGAGAACACAGGCAGCAACCTCTTCGACCTCAGCTGCAGCAAATTCTTCATAGAAACTTCTCGAAAAGCAAGGGAAGCAAGGGCAAAAATTAACTATTGGGACTTCATCAAGATCAAAAGCTTTTGCGCAGCAAAGGAAACAGTCAACAAAACCAAAAGACAACCAACAGAATGGGAGAAGATAATTGCAAATGAGATATAAGATAAAGGGCTAGTATCCAAAAATCTATAAAGAACTTATCATACTCAACATCCAAAGAACAAATAATCCAATCAAGAAAAGGGGAGAAGGCATGGACAGACATTTCTGCAAAGAAGACAACCAAGTGGCCAACAGACACATGAGAAAGTGCTTAATATCACTCAGCATCAGGGAGATACAAATCAAAACCACAGTGAGATATCACCTCATACCAGTCAGAATGGCTAAAATTAACTGGTCAGGAAACGAAAGATATGGGCGAGGATGTGGAGAGGGGAACCCTCCTACACTGTTGGTGGGAATGTAGGCTGGTGTAGCCACACTGGAAAACAGTATGGAAGTTCCTCAAAAAGTTGAAAATAGAGAACTACCCTACAACCTAGCAACTGCACTACTGGGTATTTACCCTAAAGATACAAATGTAGTGATCTGAAGGGGCATGTGCACCCAAATGTTTATAGCAGCAATGTCCACAATAGCCAAACAATGGAAAGAACCTAGATGTCCATCAACAGATGAATGGATAAAGAAGATGTGGCATATATATACAATGACTACTATGCAGCCATCAAAAAACCTGAAGTCTTGCCATTTGCAATGACGTGGATGGAACTAGAGGGTATTATGCTAAGTGAAATAATCAGAGAAAGACAATTCCCATATGATACCTCACATATGAGGAATTTGAGAAGCAGGGTGGTGGGTCGTGGAGGATAGTGAGGGACCAAATGAAACAAGATGGGACCAGGGAGGGAGACAAACCATAAGAAACTCCTAATCTCAGGAAATAAAGTGAAGGTTGCTGGCGGCAGGGTGGAGGCAGGGTGGCTGGGTGATGGGACATTGGGGAGGGTATGTGTTATGGTGAATGCTGTGAATTGTGTAAGACTGATGATTCACAGACCTGTACCCCTGAAACAAATAATACATAGTATGTTAATTAAAAAAAAAAAAAGAACTCCAGAAATTAAAAAAAGGAAAATTAAGGATGCCTGGATGGCTTTGTCAGTTAAGCATCTGACTCTTGATTTTGGCCCAGGTCATGATCTCAGGGTTGTGAGACTGAGCCCCAAGACAGGCTGCATGCTGGGTGTGAAGCCTGCTTAAGATTCACTCTCTCCTCCCTCTGCTCTCTCTCTCTCTTTTCCTCTCTCTAAAAAAAGAAGAGAGAGAGAGAGAGAGAGAGAGAGAGAAAATATTTATATCTTCCTCTGGAATGCATTTTAAAAATTATATTTTGGGATGGGCCTATCTTACATTCTGGAAATTCATAATGCTCTGAGTAAGTGTCCCCATGAAGAGATGCTTCTGTGTCAAGGACCACTCCCCACCTTCTCTAAAACAGAGGATGGATGGAGGAAGGAGGGTTAAGTAGAAGGTGTCAATAGCAAAATAGGATAAGAAATGAAAATGGGGGAAACTTTCAGAAGATAATGAAAGGGTAATTCTGGCCCCAAATTTGGGCCACTTAATAATGGCTTACTCTCCCCACTGCCTACCCACATCTCAGCTACTTCCGGGCTGAAAGCATATTATGTTAAGAGGCTCCTGCTCCATAGCTGACATTTTCAATGTTTAGAACAGACTGGTGAGCAAGGTCTAAAAGACTGACATAGAAAGATTTGGAAAAGCGTCCACTTTGCCTAACTTGGCTTTGTTTCAATCCCACCTTTTCCAGCCCAAGCTAAGGTATACAGTATTTCTTGCTGAATTAATTTAAAACAAAACGTCAGACACAACCACTCTGTTTCTATACATTTAATTTGTTTGGCTAAAAACATTCATTGACCAAATTAAGTTGGATGATTTTAAAGACTGTTTTAGTAGTTACAGTAGTAGAGAGGAAACTTTTAGTCTCACTTTTGCTGAACACTGGCTTCTATGATACAAGAATAATTAGAGATGGTGATGAGGCCAACAGATAAGGCAATAGGAAGAATCCTCAAGAAGCTGAAAGCAAACTTTCCATGAAACTGCAATTGGTAAAATGACTCTTTGTGGTTTATGCCATGGAGGATGAGCTGGTTTCTTCAGCTGTTATGGTGGTGGTGCTAAAGAGGCTATAATCAGAGGTCCAGTTCTACTTCCTATATGGACTTCACATGACCAGAAATTATGCTCCACATGGCCAAACCTTTGGTCTCCAGACAAGATTGTTTATTATTATTATTATTTAAAATTTTTGTTTATTTATTTGACAGAGAGAGACAAGGCGAGAGAGGGAAGACAAGCAGGGGAAGTGGGAGAAGGAAAAGCAGGCTTCCCACCAAGCAGAGAGCCCCATGCAGGGCTCGATCCCAGGACCCTGGAACCATGACCTGAGCTGAAGGCAGATGCTTAACCACTGAGCCACCCAGGTGCCCCAAGATTGCTCATTATTGAACACAAGAGGGACTAAGCAAAAGCCTTCTGAAGCAAAACAGGTCATCATAACTTTAAATATAATTTAAAGCTTATACCATTCTGACCTGAAGTGTCGTCTTCATCACAAAAAGTAATACAGTGTAATAAATCTATAGATTTCCATAGCAGAGGTTGAAAATATGGTCATAAAAACCATTTTCCCACAAACATTTTCCTAGGTTGGTGCTAAATGTATAAGATATACAAGACAAGATAAACAACAGACATTCTTTAATGTTTTGCTTTAAATTACAATAAAAAGTGTAAATAAAGAAACCATTTTTATTCTTGCTCTTCCGTCTAAATATCTGATGTGAAGATAGAAGTGGTTGAACTCAATATTCCTAACCCTAAACTAGTTTAAACCAAACTCAAATTTTATATGCATATATGGAGTCCTGTGCATTTTCAGAGATCATGTGTTTTTTTCATTGGTGTTTATATAATTTTGGAGGTTCCTTCCCCATTTCTATTCAATCTATGCTGTCTGAGAAACTGTTATATTTGCTTGTGCCACCCAGGGCCACACATGAGAACCATATTTACCAGAAGACACAATAAGAACAACACAAAGAATAATGATTGTGAGGAGTGAGGATAAGGAGAGGCCAGGAAACAGAACTTATTTAATTTTAGAATGCACTTCACAAGTTTTCATACCCCAAATATTGGGTTACTATGAAGTAGAGGAAATCTTTTGTCATGGTTAGGGAACTGGCTTAAAAACAAAGGTAAGGTTAAGCAGACCCTTCTCTGGATGAAGCAATATTAACAGTGGGGAGCCCTAGGGATCATTCTTGGAAAGGTCTTATTTAACTGCTTTTATACAAGATATGAAAATAGATTACAATGAAATCTAAAATTGTGCAGTGCAATGCTGGGAGAGTTCCTTCCTTGCCATTTAGTCTAATTCCATTATTTTGCAGAGAGAAAGGAAAATCTGTGACATCTTGGTCAAGGTGACACAGAAGCAAGAAGCATGTTCTGATTTCCAGACAATGGGCCCTCCTCTGCCACCCTGTCTTGCCTTCATTATTAGATGGGACAATGACATGGTGCCATTAAGCACTGCTGGTAGATTTCACAAAGCTCTCTGAGCTGAGCAAGCACCTATGTCCAATGAGATTCAGTGTGAGAAGTCTAAGTGAATGCTTTGATGAAAATATAGATTAGCCACAAGTGTAGAGGTTTTGATGATCAATTATAGGAAGTGTGTCGATATGTAATGCTTCCCATAAAATGTGCTACAGGTCTACTGAAAGGCCCTTCTTTGCTTATCATATCTGGGAAAAATGGTAGGAATTAATTAGAAAACATTATCCTACCATTGCACAAAACCAGTGTCTTTATTCATGGAAAGCTGCGTTGAGTTTTGGCATAAAACCTAAAAAAGGATTGAACATCTGGAAAGATCCACAGAATGGCAAATAAACTAGTCATGAGAAGGGAGGGACTTTCAGTGGGAGGACTGACTAAAACAAACTTAGGGAGGAAAATATAGAGTAAGTCTTAGTCTTTTCAGGCTGCTATAATGGATATCACAGACTTGATGGCTTATAATTAATAGACATTTATTTCTTATAGTTCCAGAGTCTGAGAAGTCCAAGATTAAGGAAGCTGAAGATTCAGTGTCTGATGAGAACTCACTTTTGGTTTATAGATGTTTATCTTCTTACTAAAACCTCATATGGCAGAGGGATAAGGGATCTCTCTTTAATTAGGGAACTAATCCCTAATCATGACCTAATTACCACCTAAGGCCTTACCTCCAAATACCATCACATTAGGGATTGGGTTTAAGCACATGACTTTGGGGGTGGGGAAAACAAGGCATGGTTAAAGAAATAATGGAATGAAAAAGACTTATATGTGGCTTGTACTCTCATATATTACTGATGGGGGTGTAAACTGTTGTAAACCCTTTAGAAAACTCTATGGTAGTGGCTACTAAAGCTAAACCCACATAGATCCTATGATCCAGCATTTCCATTCCTAAGTATATATATGCCCAAGAGAAATGAATACATATGTCCAAAGAAAAAATTGGTCAAGACATTTATAGCTGCATTGTTTGTATTTTTCAAATTAGGGATGACCCAAATGTCAATCAGCAGGAGAGTACATAAATAAATCATGGCATAGTTACACAGTGGAATACTACAATGCCACAAAAAAGAATGCACTATTTATATTGCAACTGTATGTTTGAATTTCACAGACATTATATTGAAAAAAAGGGTATATTGTGTATTAGTTCATTTCTATAAAATTTATATAAAGTTCACTTATATAAAACTAGTTCATTTATACAAAATTATATAAAAGCAAAACAACTAATGATGACAGAAGTCAGAGTAATGTTATCACCCTGGGGTGTAAGTACTGACAAGAGAAGGCTTGAGGAAACCAGCTGTAGGGCTGGTCATGTTCTATATCTTCACCTCACTGGTGGATTACAGGGGTGTATACATATGTCAGTATGTACTGGGCTGCACACTTAATATTACTGTTAGCTTGTTTTCTGGCAATAAAAAAAAATGATGGGAGCTTGGGAAGAATGTGATTTAAAGGAGGGTAGTTTTAGTACAAATAACAGGAAAGACTACTGTGTTTGTTTTGTCATTTCTCCAATTCAGATTGACTGAGTATGATCCATGTACTATGTTCAGAGAGGAAAGAAAATATGACTCACTTCTTGTCCTTGAAAAATTCAGTCATGTGAGAGAACAGATGCATGGATAAAATAAACAACTCAGGAAACAACAGATGTTGGCAAGGATGTGGAGAAAAGGGAACCCTCTTCCACTCTTGGTGAGATGCAAACTGATGCAGTCCCTCTGGAAAACAGTATGGAGGTTCCTCAAAAAGTTGAAAATAGAGCAACCCTATGACCTAGCAACTGCACTACTGAATATTTACCCTAAAGATACAAATCTAGTGATCTGAAGGGGCACATGCACCCAAATGTTTATATCAGCAATGTCTACAATAGCCAAATGATGGAAAGAACCTAGATGTCCATCAACAGATGAATGGATAAAGAAGATGTGTGAGATCTATATCTATATCTATATCTATTCCAGCCATCAAAAAGCCCTGAAATCCTGCCATTTGTAGTGGCATGGATGGAACTAGAGTGTATTATGTTAAATGAAATGTCAATCAGAGAAAAAATTATCATATGACCTCACTGATATGAGGAATTTGAGAAACAAGACAGAGAATCATAGAGGAAGGGAGGGAAAAATGAAACAAGATGAAACCAGAGAGGGAGACAAACCATAAGAGACTCCTAATCTCAGGAAACAAGCTGAGGTTTGCTGGAGTGGAGGAGGGTGGGAAGGATAAGGTGGCTGGGTGATGGACATCGGGGAGGGTATGTGCTATGGTGAGTGCTATGAATTGCGTAAGACTGATGAATCACAGACATTTATCCCTGAAACAGATAATACATTATATGTTAATAAAAAAGAAAGTTAAAAATAGAGTTACCCTATGACCCAGCAAATGCATTACTGGGTATTTATCCAAACAATACTAACATAGTGATTCGAAGGGGCACCTACACCCCAATGTTTATAGCAGCAATGTTCACAATAGCCAAAATATGCAACGAGCCCACATGTCCATTGACTGATGAATGGATAAAGAAGATGTGGAATATACATACAATGGAATATTGTATTACTCAGCCATCAAAAAATAATGAAACTTTGCCATTTGAAATGACATGGATGCAACTAGAGGATATTATGCTAAATGAACTAAGTCAGTCAGACATTTGAGTTATGACTTTAAGAAAGGGAAGAAGCTCAACAAGTGGTATACGGGAAGGAAGGGTAATTTTAAAGATCCTACATATATGAAAGCACAAAATCACCCAGCAGGTGTGAGTTGTCTAGTTGCCAGGCATGACAGGGCATCTGGATAGGGGAAGGAAGATGAGGCTGGAATAGAGCTAGGAAGATTGTGGGCCTGTAAGCAATTAGGACTGAAGCAGGAAGTGACATGGTGATATTAGTGTTAGGAAAGGAGAACCACAGAGCTGCAGAGGGTGCATAGCGGGGAGAGGAGGAGGCGGTGCCAATAGTCACTGAACACACACAGATAAGCTAACTTAGTAGTTGAACTGAAATGCATGTCTGCTGGTAGACAGAATAAAATTAATTGTGCTAAGTGGTAAAATGCAAAAATCTAATAACCTGTTAGTATAAATTGATCATTATAAGATGTTGCTATGATCATTGATAACTGGGCTTGCTGGCATTGTGACATCAACGGAACTTCTGCAGCAGGGTCTGTGGATCTGAGATGTGTCATGGTAGGCAGCAAGGCAAAGTTGTGCAACTTTTAGTAAGCATTCTGGGCTTCCAGAGGATCCCAGTTAATCATCACCCTCAACTTCAAACTATTGTTTCTGACTTGTTTAGTTTTTACTTTTATTTTATTTTTTAATTTTTAAAATTTTTATTATTATTTTTTTTAAGCAGGCTCCACACCCAACATGGGGCTTGAACTTACAACTCTGTGGTCAAGACTCAGACACTCAACTGACTGAGCCACCCAGGCACCCCAGTTTTTACCTTTATTTTGATTATAGTGCAATGCAATTCTGTGTGTGGAGTTTTTGATATAACGTATACATTTATGATAAATATTTTAAGTTGAAATCCACAATGAAGAAACTTCAAAGGCTGGATATGTTTCTAAAATTTGTTTTAAATATCACAAACAGGTAAATATTCTGGGTTTTCATAAGATCAAAGAAGAAACCAGTAATCAACCACGACCTGAGCCATGTTCTGATATTGTGCAAAAATCATTACAACATTAAAAATGTTTGTATGTCACAAATGAAAACAACTTGATTCTTTCAACATAAAAATCTGATTAACTTATTATTGCAAGTGATATAAATGTTGGATGGAATTAGAGCTCAAAGATTCTGCTGTTAAAAGTTGAACAGGCGAAGCACTTTTTAAAAATCAAACTACCAAAAAAAAAAAAAAATCAAACTACCTATCACATTTTGTTAAATGTCATGATTCCAATAAAGAAAATTTGCAATGATTAATGGAGGAAATTTTAAAGAACACAATAAGTCAGTTTCATGCACTAATGCACTTACAATAAAAAATTTTTTTAATCAAAATGTGTCAAAACATTTTTAAACATATCATCAGAACTTTGAACACACTCTATTATGTAGTTAAACATAAGTGAATGTTTTGAGACATGAAATACTTGGTCGAAATTTGAAAAACAATTTCTATGGGTATATAACAGCAATGAAGACTGATGATCTAGACTGTGCCAAAGCACTTATCTACTGAAAAGATAAAGGAACCTTTTGGGAAACACAGAAATCAAAGCAGTAAAATTTTGATCAATGTCAGTAGAGCTTTGAGAGTTTCATGTAGAGAGACTATGGACTCTGAAAAACAATCTGAGGGGTTTGAAGGGGCAGGGGGGTGGGAGGTTGGGGTACCAGGTGGTGGGTATTATAGAGGGCACGGATTGCATGGAGCACTGGGTGTGGTGCAAAAATAATGAATACTGTTATGCTGAAAATAAATAAATTAAAGAGTTTCATGTAAAAGGGTTTTGATAGTACCTAGTAAACAAAATTCAAGGTGCTGAAGGTGGTTAGGTATTTTTTGTCAATCTGGTGGAACAAGATGGGAAAGCATCTGTGATATCTCAAACTATTTCAATGGGTACCAAGAAGAATGGTTTCACTGAGAAGTATTCACATGACAAATGTGCCAGAATGGGAATATGGGAAATGTCTGGACTTAAATTTAAATTTAAAAGAAATTTAAAAGAAAGTTCCATATGTTTTGTTTTAATCTCAACTCAATATATTCAATATATTCAGCTGATGCAGTGAAAGATGTTTATCAAATAAATCAGTATTAGTATATTCTTTGTGAATTTTCTATTTACTGCCATACATTACACAAATACCAGAGATAATTACGTAATATATCTGAAGAGAGCTCAGGACTGGATGTTAGAGAAATACTAGGACCCCAATAGAGCTAGACCTGCAACCACTGAGATGAAATCATGCCAAGCTTGTGTGTTGGTTTAATGCAAATCATGAAGAGGGAGTAGTTGAACATTTGAAAAGTGCAATTAACTTCTAGGGATTTGGTTTTAATGAAATATTCTACTGGAAATTTTAATACATTCTTTAGCTTTAATAAGACAGAAATGAAAATATGTTGTCCATATAAAATTAATAAAGCAAACTATAGAGAAACAAATGAACAAAGGGTATAATTTGAAACAAAACAAAATAATTATAAGAGAAAAACTATCATATTGTCTAACAAATGACACAGAAATGGGCTTATTATTTTATGACAAAAATGAAAAGTATGATGAATTAATAACCTCTTTCAATTTATTTAATCCTAAACTTTAGTCACATTATGTATGCTAACCAAGTAGGTTTAGGGTGATCAAAAACTTACAAAATTGGGGTGCTTGGGTGGTTCAGTGGGTTAAGCCTCTGCCTTCAACTCAGGTGGTGATCTCAGGGTCCTGGGATCAAGCCCCACATTGGGCTCTCTGCTCAGCAGGGAGCCTGCTTCTCCTCTTTCTCTCTCTCTCTCTGCCTACCTCGCTGCCTACGTGTGATCTCTATCAAATAAATTTTTTAAAAAAATTTTAAAAAAACCTTATAAAATTAAGCCACCTGATTAAATATGACAGTCCAAGAAATGGTTTTTGTGACTTAATTGGTAATAAATAAATGAAATATGTAAAAACCCAGACAGTATTATGAAGGCTAGAAAAAAATTTCAACATAATAATTAAAAGTTCAAAAGTTGGAATTATAAAAAGTTCAAAAGTATAATTGATTACTTTTAGTATGATGAATGATATTGTTGATATTGAGAGACATTCTCTACATACAGAGAACTACAAATTACATAATGACTAGCAATGTAAAAGGAAAGTTATAGGAAAAGCCTATGTACATTCTTCATGTCACCTCATGACTCAGATGAAGACAACTTTAAGGATGTGAGCCCCATCAACCAAAGGCTGTACCAATACTTCTGAAAACCAACAAATGATTTTTAAATCATTAGAAAAATGTGATGACTGATAAGTACTAAAAATGATACCATCTGGCAAGGAGTTTCATAAGGTACACATAGCTTAGTTTTCATAGAGAATAAAAAGTGATTTTTAATTTTTAAAATTTATATGTTGATTCACATATACTTGTGAAAATTAACGTATTTTTAAATTTGCACCCCTGAATGAAGGCAGGCAAGAAGGAAGTTTAGAAGGTTATTGTAATAATGTTGGAAGTTACAAGGGTAAAAAAGAAAGACATGAAATAAAGAAGTAAGAGTAATAGGACTTGTTGACCAATTTGATATTAGAAGAGGAGGTGCTAGGGTGTTTCTGACTTCAACGAACAGGGTAATATCAGTTTTGAACATACTGAGTTTGAAGAACATGTGTAACATCCATATGAAAATATATAAAAAGTAATAACAATAATAATTATTATCTTATATAATCTTTATAAATATTTATATTGGGCTAGTGTTCCATATTCTTTCAGATTCTTTATTTGATTTTCATACCACTCTAGTAAATATAGTAATACAAGATTATTACTAGAAGCTCCTTCTTACTGAGCCCCTACTATTCCTCCATTTAGCAGAGTTATCTGAGCCCTTCTGTCTGTCAGCAGGATAAATCCCTGCCTTCATGGAGCTGACCTTCTTATGGAGGAAGACTGACGATAATGAAATATATGTAAAGTAGAAAGTCAGGACAGAGTCAGGGTTAAGAGGATGGAACGTGATGGTGTAGTTGAAATAGGATGGTCAGAGAAGGAGGTACTTGAAGAGAATCCTGAAGGAAGGGAAAGAGTGATTCACATGATTTTCTTGGGAGGGGTCATTCTCAGCAGAGGGCACAGCAAGGGTAAAGATGGCAATATACTTTTTGATAGATCTGAAGATCACCAAAAAGACCAGTGTGGTTACCACAGACTAAGTGAAGGGGTGAGTCACAGAAGATTTGAGATCAAGTCAAAGTAGTTGGCAGAGGACACACACACAGGGTCTTTTAAGGCCATGGTAGAATATTTGGATTTTACTCTAAGTCTTACATCTTAAAAGAACCACTTTAGCTCTGTATGGTTACAAGACTCTAGGTCAGCAAGAATGGGAGAAAGAGACCAAGTTCTGAAGTTCCAGGGTAGAACCAATAGAATTTACTAAAAGTTAATTATGGGGTGCATAAGAGGGAAAGAAAACTTATGGAAGATTTTTGGCACTATTGACTCACTGGGTGAATGGTGAGATGCCTCAAAGAGAAGGTGAAGAGCAGGTTTGAGGGGGGACAATCTTAGGGTTTGGGTCTGGACCTGTGAAGTCTGAGATACTATGTGCTAGATGTCTTTAAATCATTTCAACAGTCAGTCTAATATCTTCAAGGGAGGTATGACCATTGTCCCTGTTTTATAGTTGCAAAAACTAAGGCTTTGAGATTTTCTTCAATTTAAGTTCTTATAACCAATGGATTGGGACTAATCCTAGAGCTCAGCCAGCAGGCTGAGACAGTATAATATACTCAATGTATTTAATTCAAAAGTATTTCTTGAAGGTCACTATGTACTTACTTATCACTCAGGTGCTGTGACCAGGAAGGAAATATTTAAATATGTTAACTTTTTGCTACCTTCCAGGAATTTGCACTGTTAAAAGGAAATGTAGATATAGTAGATGACACTGAAATTGTTGGACAACAGCTCAAAATAAGATAGCAGTAAAGATAACAATCACTGGAGTAATTTAGTATAAGGAAAAAAGTCAGTGAGGGATAGAACTGTGTGTGACTTGAGCTCCTTTCTGGAAGATATGAAGGAAGATTTTAATGAGAAGGTGTTGGATGGTTTTCAGGCCAGAAACCTGCATGGTATAGTATGTACCTGGGGATACCACGGAGACCATTCAGCTGGAGTAGAGAAAGAAAGAGATGGATGGGCAGAGGAGGGCCAAATTAGGCAGGGCTGTGAAAGCCAGGCAGAGCATCTTGGATTTTATCCCATAGGTAACTAGGAGCCAATGATGGTTTCTAAGGCTAGAGCTGAAACATGGTCAACATTCAGCATTTCTTAACTAACATTTTCCTGGAGGGTTGCCAAACTCAGATTGGCAACACTTATATTTTACTTATATTTGATATTTTTCATTTGCAATAAAAGTGATCACATATAACATCTAGATAGATATTTTGACATGCTTATTCCTTTTGGTTCCCAACTCATTCAAATAATACATTTTTGTCCAAAAAGGAGAAATTATAATGTGAGGTTATGAAAAGTCCATTTCCCTCTTAACATTCTTCCTAGCAACTCAGTTGTTTTCATTGGCTTTTATTAAAACAACCTTTGTGTGAACTGGCAATTTGTTTTGTAAATATCAATGAAAGCATATTTCAGAAAATGCAGTAATAAAAACCAACCCAATTTCAGAAATATGCTTGCTGCCAGACATCAGTCTTCAGCTCATATTATGAGTATTTCCAGTAAGTCTTAAGTACACATTAACATGAGAAATAGCTCACTGTTTAAGATCAAAAAAGTTGAAAAAGCCTTCACTGCCTCTCAAATATGGTTTAAGGATTCTGTCCAATAAAATGTATTTCCCTTTTTGATAAAATATATTTGTAATGATCAAATAGCTCATTTTAATTGAACATTTTCTCCCCGAAAAAACTGACTTAAACTCAGTTTATTATCATCATAATATCTACATGTTTAATAGTTTTGTTTGTTTGACAGGTCTGGGATATTAACATTTCAGCAATACATATCTTGATCCATATCCACCTTAATAAATCTTTTCAAGAATTACAACTTTGTCCAAGATTTTAAGGAACTCTATTACTATTTTTCAGATATGCACAACTCAGCTATTGTCACTAAGCTACATTTAATAAGAGAAAAATATTGTTCCTCAACTGAAGTAGAGTAAGGAAAGACTACTAACTAAATTTTCTGAAGAACTTCCCCTTGAATGCCTCCTGGCTGGCAGAAGACATATCTGAGAAGTGAAACAGTATGATTGCAAAGTTGTTTTCTAGGCATTGTCATAATTGTGTTATGTATCTGTGGTGATGCTTTTTATGTAGCTGTTTTCTGTCCCTTCCTTTTCTCTCAGAACACACCTCCAACATGTACTAACTATCCTGGTTTCCACAATATATATTTCTTCATGTTTCAAAGTAAATCAGGGAATTCATTCCATTAATATAGTTTGAGTGTGATACCTTGTGCCCACAACCATGCTAGTCATTGTGGGGTAGGTACAAGGGGTATAAATATGTTATTTGCTAGGAAGCAGCTCACATTATACTTGTGCTCTATAAAACATAAATTGACAGCACATAATTCAAGGCATTCTGTAACTAAGTACTGAGTTATAAGAGAAAGCCTAGGGCCAAAGTGAGGGAAGTTAAATCGTAAGCATAGAAAAAGAGGGCATTACCATGTATAGCAGCAATTTGTGTCTTTGATGCAAATATTATTAGTTACTTGAAAAGTATCATACATTTCAATGTATAAAAACATACATTTAAAATGAAAATATAAAAATTGGAAGCAAGACCTCCTGACTG
Source organism: Mustela nigripes (assembly GCF_022355385.1). NCBI lineage: Eukaryota > Metazoa > Chordata > Mammalia > Carnivora > Mustelidae > Mustela > Mustela nigripes. The sequence continues at coordinate 101,463,500 of NC_081570.1, forward strand.
TCATTAAGAATCTCAATATGTTATGGTAGATGTTCCCAAATATTTTTAATTATATAGATATTTATATTTAAGAAGAACTGAAGTCTTAATCAAGAAGTAAAATCTTAGTGATAAATTATAAAGCAAATGACATTAAGTGTTCAGTCCCTTATGCTGGGTATTAGGGAACAAAAATCATAATTATAAAATGAAATCAGTGAATTAGAATAGTGAAGCTGGTTGGGTTAAGGGGTATGTGGATTAAACTTTTTTGTTGTTGTTGTTGTTTTTAATGTTTCTTTGTGGTGGATCACAGCAAGCAAATGGAATAGTTGTTATGCCTAAAGATGGTCTCATGAGTTATGGCTGCCTTTTTGCTACACATAAAAATGAGGCCTAAAACCAGGAACAAATGAAAAAAAAAAAAACCCTCAGGTATTCTGAAAATATGAAAGGATTTAATAAAATTAGGAAAATACCCAGAACTCTACCTGTGAGATATCTAAATCAACACAAACTTTTGGGGAACCTGGAATTGTGAAGAACATATTTGAGGCAAAAGTCCATAATATCTTAAAGAAAAAAAAAAAAAAGTATTTGCATCCATCTTCTGAATATTTTCCATAGTGTTATCATGCTGTCACTTATCATAGAAAACACTGTGATGTTCTTTTACACCGTGTTGACACAAAAGTTCTGACCATAATACAAAATTCCAATTGAAACATGTAGCTCAGTCATTTTGAAGCTATGTGACATTACCCAGAAACAGGCCTTGTGTAATCAGTAAGCTCCTAAAGGGAATGGCTCCATTGTTTGAATAATTGTAGAAAATTTTCCTAAATTGTCATGAACAAAGCCCCTATTAATATCCACTTTCTCAGCATCACCTGTCATATAATAAGCTTGGAAGAAATGGAAAGATTGGAACTGACTACAAATTCTCTTAGACCACAGTGATATCAACAAAATGGCAGACTAGGCAGTTACAGGTCCTCTGTACTCACGGGAAACATTAGAAGAACAACTACAGACTGACTAAAATCATTTTATAGGAGCTCTGAAACCAGTCAACGATCTAAAGTAACCAAGTGAACGCGCAACCAAGAAAAAGTCACATTCAAAATGGTAGGAAATTTCATGGCACTTGTGCTCTTCCTTGCCCCATCCTTTCTCCAGGAGAAGGAATAGCCTTTTCAACAATTGGTGCTGGGAAAACTGAATATCCCATGCAAAAATATTACTAGGTTGGATGTTTATCTTACACCATCTACAAAAATTAACTCAAAATGGATCACATATCTAAATTCAAGATTATAACTATAAAAATCTGAGAGGAAAACATGGGGGAAAACCTTCATGACACTGGATTTGGTAGAGATTTCTTGGATCTGACACCAATTGCAACAAAAGCAAAATCAGATAAATTGATCATCAGAATTAAAAACTTTGTGCGTCAAAGACACCATCAACAGACTGAAGAGGAAACCAAGGAAGAGAAGAAAATATTTGCAAATCATAACATCTCATAAAGGTTTAATATCCAGAATATATAAATTAGTCCTATAATTCCACAGTAAAAAACAAAAAACAGAAAATCTCCACTAAAAACATGGGCAACAGGGGGCACCTGGGCAGCTCAGTCAGTTAAATGTCTGACTTTGGTTCAGATCATGATCTTGGGGTCCTGGGATTGAGCCCCATGTTGGGTTCCCCACTTACTGGGGAGTCTGCTTCCCCCGCTCCTTCTGCTCCTCCCCAGCACTCGTGTGTGCATGCTCTCTCTCAAATAAATAAATAAGTAAAATATTAAAAGGATATATGGGCAAAAGAAGATATACAATTTGGGGTGCCTGGGTGGCTCAGCTAGTTGAGTGCCTGACTTTTGGTTTTGGTTCAGGTCATGCATGATCTCAGTGCTCTGGGATTGAGCCCCACGTGGGGCTCCACACTCAGCTTGGAGTCTGCTTGAGATTCTCTCCTTCATCCCTTCCCCCACTTCACACTTGCTTTCTCTCTCTCTCTCTCAAATAAATAAATAAAATATTAACAAAAAAAAGATACAGAATTGGCCAAAAGTACCTAAAAAGATGCTTGATATCACTAATTATTAGGGAAATGCAAATTAAAACTATAATGAAATCGCACTTTGCATTCATTAGGATGGCATATATATATATGAATTTTAAAGTATTGGTGAGGATGTGGAAACTTTGGAACACTTGATGCCTTGCTGGGGGGAATATAAAATGGTACAGCTACTGTGAAAAATATTATGGCAGTTCATCAAAAAATTAAACATAGAATTATCGCACTATTCAGCAATTCCTACTTCTAGATATATACTAAAAAAAAAAAAAAACTTTAAGTAGGAATAGGGACTCAAATAGATTTTTGTACACTTGTAATTTTTTTGTAAAATGTGTACAGTCATATTAATAGCAACATAATTCATAGTAGCCAAGAATTAGAAGCAAACCAAGTGACCGTCAATGGATGACTAGATAAATAAAATGTACTCTGTACATACAATGGAATATTATTCAGCCTTAAAAACAAGCCAATCTTGGGGCGCCTGGGTGGCTCAGTGGGTTAAGCCGCTGCCTTCGGCTCAGGTCGTGATCTCAGGGTCCTGGGATGGAGTCCCACATCGGGTTCTCTGCTCAGCGGGGAGCCTGCTTCCTCCTCTCTCTCTGCCTGCCTCTCTGCCTGCTTGTGATCTCTGTCTGTCAAATAAATAAATAAAATCTTTAAAAAAAAAATACAAGCCAATCTTAATTCATGCTACAACATGAATGAACCTTGAGGACATATATATATATGTCTAAGTGAAATAAGCCAGTCACAAAAAGACAAGTACTGGATGATTATATTTACATGAAATACCTAAACTAGTTAAATTCATGGAGACATAAGATAGAATGGTGGTTGACAGGAGCTGGGGGAAGAGGGGCATAGGGAATTCATTAAAGCGTGTAGTTTCTTCTAAGATTTTATTTATTTATTTGTCAGAGAAAAAGAGAGACTCCCTGCTGAGCAAGGAGCCCCACGCAAGACTCAATTCCAGGACCTTGGGATCATGACCTGAGCTGAAGGCAGACGCTTAACCAACTGAGCCACCCAGGCGTTACTAAAGGGTACATTTTCAATCAGGGAAGATGAAGCAGTTCTGGAGATAATTGATGATGATGGTTGAACAATATGAATGTACTCAATTTCGCCAAATAGTACATTTAAAAATGGTTGAAATGGGGTGCTTAGGTGGCTCAGTTGGTTCAGCACCTGCCTTTGGTTTAGATCATGATCCCAGGGTCCTGGGATTCAGCCTTGAATTAGGGTCTCTGGCCAGAAGAGAGCCTGCTTCTCCCTCTCTCTCTGCCTACCACTCTGCCTATTTATGCTACCTGCCTCTCTCTGTCAAATAAATATATAAAATCTTTTAAAAAATAAATTTAAAAAAATGGTTGAAATGGCAAATTTCACGTTATTATATTTTACACTTCCCAAAAATACAAATAAAAATATCTTAGACCAGGCTGTCTCCAGATAGCACCTTCAGTCACCAAGTGCTTACGTTAAACACATTTTCCTCTCATGTGACCGATAGAGGCTGCCTTGACAGCGGCTGCCTTGACAGCCTCTACAAGACAGCCTCTATTGAAATAATTGAAATATATATGAAAATATAAATGAAAATATTTTATTTATCTTTGAAAAAAAATCTTTAACTCCTTAATGCTGCTGGAGATCTTAAATATAATGTCTTTGTCATGTACAAGTCCACATTAAGATGTGTTTTTAAAATCTTATTGCCACTATGCCTAAATATTTTTTTATCTAATTTGAGGTGTGATATTTCATGTATATTAATAAGACAAATGTTTTATATATACAGATAGCAAGTTAGTAAATGACTATTTGGTGGGCTTAATGCAGGAGCAATATTTACCAGAAGCAGTCTAATCCATATCTCTCTTTCTCAATTTAAATGTTCCAGATTTATTTAAAGCATGGCCTCCTTACCCAAAATAATCACTCTCCTTCATTTTACCTACTCAAATTCTCCCCATTCTTTAGGGCCTAGCTAAAGGCAAGTTATTTTACAAAACATTCCCTGACAATCCCAGCCCACATTCATCTAACTTCTAGTCTCTATCTAGTCATTTAGTGCTTAGTAACAGACTG
>NC_081570.1:101468063-101511940 GCF_022355385.1 Mustela nigripes
CAGTCTGTTACTAAGCACTAAATGACTAGATAGAGACTAGAAGTTAGTTACCAAAATACAGATACAAGGTAGATTCATTGAAACCAAATTGTAAATTTGTTTTAAGTCTAGTGCAGCTCCCTGTGAACATGAGTTCTATATACTACTGATGTGAATTCTTTAATCAGCTAATTCTAAAAACTGGCTTATGGAAGACTGAAAGACTTCCTTTTCTCTCAACCCCCAGCGCATGCACGCACACACATACACACAACTGCACATACTGGAATGCAATATTTCCATGAATAGCAACTGTACAGAAGGAAACTTTGGGTGCCAAGGCAAAACAGTTTTTGAGTACCCACTATGTGCACTTGGCTAAACCCTGAGAATAAGGAATTCACACCTCTAGAGTCAGCTTTAACGCAAATTCAGAGTCTGTTACATTGGTGGTTAAGGCATGCCTCTGGGCATTGGACTGCTGGGTTAATCCAGGAATTTTCCTCTTGGAGCAGACATGAAATCAAACTGAGAAAAAAAGATATATGAGAGGAGACAGTGGGCAGTTGTCTTCTCCTGCTATTAAAAAACATGTATTCAACAAACTGAAGAAGTTCATCCTTTGTAGTTAAGACTATGTATTATTTTGAGTTCAAATTCTTTCTTTTAATATGTAAGATTTATTGAAATTATACTTTCTGAGCAGAACTGAGAAAGCTGAGTATTATTTCAGGTTTTCAAGCCATAAGGAAAAATAGTGCCTTTAGGTTTTCCATTCAACTAGGAAAATTATAGCTTCATATTTGCAACACTAAAGCTAATGCAGTGTCAGCACCTCCATCAAATTCTGTTGTTCAGCAGTTTATAATTCAAGCAGAAAGTTTCACTCCAAGCCCAAACTTGGCCTTCACAATCCCAAAGCAAATGGAGAAAAAGCTATTTTGGCTAGGGCTGACTTACAAAAGCAAAAGAGAGGGTGCTTATACAGACTATTTTGAAAAACATCTTTCAGAATCTGAGGACGTAACTGAGAATTACTGAGCTGACATCCTTCATTCTTAAAGTTAAAGAAATAACCCCAAATTCCATGACGTCATGTCAGCATCAGCAGAATCTTAACCACTTTCATGAAATTCTTCATCAGGTAGAATTCCATATCAGACAGAATTACCTTTCTTAGAGAAAAAAGCAGTACAGTAGAAAATAAGGACAAATGAGACTTTGGATATGTTTTTCCCTTAAGTGATGATTTTCTAGTGCATTATCCACACACACAGAAGATGAAAAAAGATTTTTTTTCAGTTTTTAAAATACATTGGAATGGCAGACTGCAATTCCCAGAATCAGCCTTTCTCCATCTAAATGTTATCTTGGACTCAGAAACAACTAAGTGTGGAAGTGGATTCCCAGCAACAGGTGAGAGGAGCTATTGGCCTCCCCAGTGAACTAAATGTTGGTGGGTGTGAGTGGGGTAGGGAGCGAGTCCGTTGGGGGTGCTGTGCAATTTGAAGTCCTCTGGCAGGTCGGTTACAGACTGCCTGGTTCTTTTTTGCTACCCTACGGATGCTTCTAGCAGCCAATCCATCAGTACTCTGATATCTTACAGTACCTTCAAAATATTTCAAAAGTTTGATATCATGGTATCAGGGCATTGCATAAGAATTTCATCTTTTCCTACCCGCAGAAAGCTCACTTGTATGAAATACATTGATATCTTAGCTGCTGCATGTCTCTTTTCCTACAGCATTCAGTGAAGCCCTACTATAGGCCAGGCTACGGGTGAATCAGCAGGATTCCTGTCCTCCAGGAGAAGTCAGGAGGAAGAGAAAAGTTCATAAAGACGGCTCCAGTGTAATTTGGAGTGCCGTCTGGGCGACTCCGCCGAAAAGGATCCTGAGGTGTCATGTCTGTTCCCCACCACTCAGCTTTCTCCACACTTTGAAATCGCACTGATTCACCCGGTGTCCCCTTCCTTCTGCCCTCAACGCTCATTCTCCGTTGATGGGACCCCGGGTCTTTCGTGGGAGGAGCGATCCTTCTGGGGAGAGCGGGATCAGGAACTGTTTTCGGCAGGGGCGACGGGGCGTCTGGAAGAGAGGGCGCGCCTGGCAGCGCCGTCTGGAGGCTCTGGCGGAGCTCTGGCACTGCGGGGGTCGGAAAGGATTTCCGGGGCTCGGAGCTCACCTGATTGAAGTGTGCACCGATGAGCGAGGGTTCCCATATCTTAGAACTGTTGCTCACAGTCCCGCCTTTCTCTTTCTTGGGTGCCATGCAAAAGACGGGAGGAGCATGGGCTGTCTAAACTGGGCTCAGGCCTGGAATAAGCGTCCCTGCTGCCATAGCAACCGAAGCCACGCCCAGTTTCTGAAGGACTTCGGTTCCCCTCCCCCAAACCTGCTCTTAATCCACAGGCCAACCGCTTCCGTCTCCATAGCAACCAGCGCTCGCGGCAACCCTCAGGCCGGACTCCTAGACTCCTTGATTAAATTTTAGGATTTTCCAGCGGCACAACTGTGCAAATGGGAGAGGTCAGGCCGAGGCTGGCCTCGAGCTGGTCTGCTTACTTCCTTTTACTCGCTTGGCCCCTCTGCTGCTTCTTGGAGCCTCTCTGGCCCAAGGCATTGTCTAGAAACTCAAAATCCCTGGAATCCCACCCAAGACTTGGACACCAAGATTTTTTCGACCCTGGGCAACCTAGAATGGAGAGCTGATTTCCTTAAGAGACATCCCATGCCATTTCCTCACTCATACTAATCGGCTCGGACTGCTTCCTTATATGCAAATTTATCACCCTGACCTCCATCCTTAGCTTCAGCCTTGGGTCCTCCTCCCAGGGACTTCCTAAACAAGTGGGAGCACTTCTCTAAGAGATCCTTTATAAAACTGTAGTTGGGGATTAAGGTCTTTCTAGGTTGTCTTCTCTGCCTAATCAGAGCCAGTTCTCTCAAACTGTCCCCCCACCGGTAAGCAGTGTTTCTTCCCCTCCACCCCCTGCCTCCCTCACGCTCACCACTACCTAAAGATCCTAAAGATGGTGGTCAGATTCCCCCAAATAATAATGACAGTAATAATAGTAATCATAATAACAACAGCTCCTGTTTCACGATCACTGCTATATCCTGTATATAGTTCTATCATTTAATTCTTACAACCACCTTCTTGCAAGTCTCACAGTGTGTGACTGACGGCACCAGGGTTAGAATCTGGGATTGTCCGGGTTCACAAATCCAGTGCATTTAATTAACCTCTACAACAGTTTTAGGACTGCCAAAATGAGAGATGCCACCATTTGGGGGCCTAGGCTTACTTTTGTTTATTTTTTTATTACAATAAAACTGATTTAAGGTCAGACAGGGCAAAACTCAATCGAAGGTGTTTTGCTTTCAGTACCTGTAAAATGCAATGTCTAACTATTCCCCTGAACCTGGAACTTGCCCAGAGGTGAGATGCTTCAATGATCCCAATGGACCAGGGATGGCTAAGGTGACCCATGTGACCTGCGGCTTAATTTCATTCAGCACAACCTGCCAGCTGACCTTCTACAGGGGAAGATGTTCTAATGCTTTTTGTTGCTTTCTTTGAGGAATAAATTATGTGTGATGGTCATGGTGATATCCAGCCACTATCTCACTTCGTTTTGGGGAGGTGGAATGGGTTTAAAGATGCTGCTGCTTCCCAACTCCTATTCATAATTTGGCCCAATGAAGGGAAAATTTCTCCTCCTGCCTCAGTTGTTTAATACAGATTATTAAAGAGAAAGCACAATTTCTAGAAATAGTCTTTTCATAGGAAATTTACAAAAAACATCCACTTTTCCTTTCTTGCTGCAATATGTCTTATTACAATGTGTCTAAATGTTGCATTGTGTCTAAATATGTTATTTGTCTTCTGGGAGGGACTAGATCCATGCAGCCTAGTAGCAAGTCATACCTCTAGGCCCTCTCTTGTTATGAGAATAAAATGTCTGATGCGTAGTGAGCCCAGAGGAATCATGCAGAAAGAGATTTTCCTGAGGGTTTCTGCAACCACCTAGGCTGCCACTGATACATTATCATAGAAATTTCTCCAAAATTTTGTTCATCATTACATTTTTCTTTATTAGGTGAAAACTGTTCTTTGGGTTGCAGTTTGAATATAAAGACCAATCACTTTCAGAGATATATATATATATATATATATATATATATATATATATATATATATATATATTCATTGATTACATCATTCTTCATTTTGATCATAACTCTTCACATGGGTTTAAACCGTCTGGGAAAAAGGTCTTTCATTTTTACTAGAGAAGCAGTAAAAAGTTTGTTGGGCTTCCAGTTAGATTTTATAAAAAATTTAACTAGATGTTTATGTGTGTCATACTATGTTACTAATTTTCTTTCTTCTTGAATGTGAATGCATATTTCAATATAAAACATTATGGACAATTGGTTCAGCCAAATTGCTAGCAGATGATTAATAAGATGGGTTGCAGATAAGAAAGAGGAATGAACGGAAAAAATGGAATGAGGACAAAAAAGTAAGATTGTTTTTTTAAAACTGCAGAGAAAGTGTCACTAGCTTCGTCTTATAAGTGACAGCTGTCTAACTCCAGTTTTTGCAGCAACAAAATTTTGTGACATATACTGTGGTAAAAACTGACTAGCTATTCATCAAACATTTCATTCTTTTTCCTCCTGCTGTGAGAGTCGGAAGACATTTTTCAGTCTTTCTTATCCTTTGATGGGAACATGTGACTGAGTTCTAGCCAGGGTACATGAGCAGAATGATATATGGGCACATCCAAGTCTGGCCCTTAAAAATATCTTGCAAGCATTATTCATGCCCTTCCTTGATCTGCCCAGATATTGGGGTGACACAGAAAGCCCTGCATTTCTGAATGATCATTGTGACACAGAGGTACCAAAGTCTCCCTTACTCCTGAGTGCTACCTTGTTTTCTCCACCAAAGGCATTGCTTGGGACCACTAAGTGCATGAAAAATAGACTTTTATTTTCTGAAGCTACTGAAATATTGGCATTGGTTATAGCAGCTAGAGTTACCCTAACTACTCTAACATTTCTGATAATTTTCATTTGAGAGTCAGCTTTTAATAAATCTAACAGTAGCTGGCCTTCCCCCATCGGCCTGAGAAAAAAAGCTTGGGCTGAGAAAACATGCAGGGCTGGCCACTGTGGAGGGTAAAATGTCCAATCCTTGACCTTCTGGTGACTATAGTCAGTGGTATCCACCCTCTTTCCACCCTTTACCCTGCCCTCCACCTGCTTCTACAGTACATTCCTTCACTTCTTTATCACGTTAATAGATTCCTTAAAGCAGGGTTTGCATATTAGAGCAATACAATAAATTCGTCTGCTTATGTCACATACACCTATGGAGATTTTTGCTCATTTTTCAGAAAGCAAACCGTGACCCTTCACTAAGACATCTGTGAACATAAATTATGATCTAGCAAATGATTTAGAGGAATTGAACGTTTTAAATGTGAAAAATAGAGATTTCAGGACGGAAGGATGTACTTCCGATATGATCTTTTATAGTCTCCTTCATTAAAGTCCTAAAAGAATAAAAGATTTTGTAGAAGACTTTTATGTAGACTTCTTTGAAACAGATTTAGAGAATTTGAAACGAAAGTTCTATGCCTTTTGCCTACTTTTGGCCTATTTCATTATTCTAGGGAAAGTGGCACTGTAGATAATTTATGATACAAAAGGGGAAGACATTTTACAGTAACCAAATTTATAGGAGGTTTCATCATAGAACTGGTCTGTTTAATTTCAGAAAATAGGTGTGAATGACAATGGTCATAGTTTTAAGAAGTGAAAGCCATTCCCCCAAAAAAGGGACCCTGCCAAGAAGAGAAAAAGAAAAGAAAAAAAAAAAAAGCATTGCCATCTGTCACACATTTATGCTTTTTTGGTATAATAAATTGTTTCCCCAACTAAATATAAGTTGAAACATTATAAGCATATACTTTACTACATAAATTTTCCCATATGTCAGTGGCTAAAACAAAACTAGACTATTTGGAGGATTTTCTTTCTCTTTGGCAGGGTTACTCCTGGCTTGTTTCACTTAATTTTTGCATTTAATACTGTTTTGTTCACCAAAGACTGTCTACTTTTAGGGATGTACTGTTTCTTAAGGATATTATGATTATGGAATAAGTTATTTTTAAAGGCTTTATACTTCAATTTTATAGTGTTCAGAGAACTCTTATTTAGGCATGAAGTCAAGCATTATTTCTCATACCTGAAAGGATCTAGCCAGCTCCTCACGCATCTAGTGTTCTTAACTGTTGTCAGGTAACATCAGGATCCATGGACCCATTCATTTCCAGGCCAACATTTCAGGCACTCAGGGAATATTTAGCTAGAACACTCTGCTTGCCTTTGCTGGGAAGTTCTCACAGATGTGTGCTGACTTTTCAGACTGGCATCCTATGTCTAAGAACACTTCTCACAATATGTTTGTTCTATTTACCATCATGAGCCTCACGCCTCTGACCTTCAAAACAGAATGTTGTAATGCACTGTCCTTGAGTTTTTATTGCGTGTGATGCAGAGGGCTTGATCTCTTTCAGCTACAAGTTTCAAAACATATGGAGAATGTTACACCTGCATTCTATGGTCAGCATTTGCTTCCTATTCAGTTGTGAGTGCAATTTAAAGTGTTGACTTTAATCTTTAAAGCCCCTCATTGTTTAGAAGTCAGTTATTCCAGATATCACATCTCTCTCTATGCATCATCGTGGCAATTAAAATCAGCTGCAGAGCTCGCAAGTCAGAATCCCCAGTGGATTGTGGGAAGCTTGGGAGTAGATCATTTTCTAAAGAAGAACTTCCCTAAGAACCCTCTGTTTCTGTGAATGATAAAAACAATATTCAAAGTTTACGGTTTTGGCCTGGAATGTCTTGTCATATATCTATAGGTCTCTGGAACCGTAATTAAATGATGCTGATTTAATTTTTATTTTATTCCATGTTTTTTGTGGCCAAGAGTTTAGAATACCAAATCTCTTTTTTAATGAATCAGAAAAATAACAGTTGTGGATATTAAAAATAGAAAAAGCTAAAATTCATCTGTTTCATATTTGTTAGTGTGGGAGTTTTCACTCCAGTATGCTCTCACTCAAGTTTTTCTTTGAATCTAATTTTAAATGTCTTCAGTGAAGGGATTTGCTGTAAATCCTTTGGGGACGGTTTTAAAATCCATAACTCATGGTAAGTCATTTCTCTAAATGCTTAGCTAAATGTTTGATTTCTTAATGTTTTGTCAGATGTCTGTCACTTACAAATTTGTGCTATGTTAAATAATAACTTTCTTTTTACTGTGTACAAAGTTCAAAACCTGTGGTTGAGGTGAGCCTTCACTAAATCATGTGCCAGACCACGGAACGATCTTTTAGGAAGAAAAGATGTTATATGTCTATCTGTGTCCATATTTGTACCTATATCTATATATTCTCTTGCTTATGTTTCTCTGGAGAGCACTTACTAAATACACTGGTCTTCCAAGACTGCACTTTATTTATTTTAGAGAGAGAGAAAGAGAGCATGCGTGAGGGGGAGGGGGTGCAGAGGGAGAGGAAGAAAGAGAATCTCAAACAGACTCCCCGCTGAGTGTGGAGCCTGACTTGGGGCTCCATGTCATGACCCATGAGATCATGAGCTGAGCTGAAATCAAGAGTCGGCACTTAACTGACTAAGCCACCCAGGTGCCCCAAGAGTGCATTTTTAAAAAATTACATTTCCTGTAGTCTAATATGTGGTGAATTCTTTGAAAAATCACCTTTATTACAACACATAGTTTTTATTATATGTATTTTATTTGACATCTTTTTTTTCAGATATTGATAATCATTGGCTTCTATGTGAAGTATAAAGTAATATTCATAGTACTGACATCTTTTATGTTTTTAAGAAATTTAAGAGGAGATTTCATTGAAATGTAGAGTCTTTCTGGTAACAATATAATAGGAAGGAAACCTTACTGAAATCTACTTTCTGTTTTGTGAAGATGTCAGCCTGAAAAAAGAGAAGAGATTTGCTTATATTAAGGAAAATTTCCTACTCTATTTCTGTCCCTTTCTGAACACACATTCTCAGAAAACATCTAATGAAGGCTCTGCCTTATGGCTGATATAAATGGAAATAAGGAAACAATATGAAGAAAAAGAAAGTCCAAGTCCAGCACTAGGAAGAAAAGGAAGATTATAAGAAAAGACTCATTCAAACATAAAATAATTTCAGCCAATGCACAAGTCAATCGTACTGCTGAAGGTTATATTAGAGGCTGCTTTCTCTGCCTCACACTATTTCTGAATGAATCTATTCAGGTCTTCCACCATTTCCTTTACGGGAGCCAACCATTTCTAGGTTTGCCTACCAAAATAATGGCTTCATTGACTCTTTCTTAGATTTCAATTCTCTACTATATTAAACAAAACCAAACCTCATTCTTTGTTATGCTTTGATTGTTGCACTTCACTTTTTCTCTTATGCATAGCAGTGCCTTCTTTATGCTCCTAAAGATTTTTCCCTCCTTCAGCTGACTGTAATCTTTAGGCTTCTAATTTTGTTCACAATCAAGTTACACAATTTGACAATTATCCACGTTTTAAAACTTTTATGATTATTTTCGCATAATGGTATGCACTCTACCTGAGCCAGCTGTCTTAATCCTTTAGAGTATGGCCATTTTCCCTACTATACTTTTGGGTAATAACCACTGCCAATTTATCCCACTAAGTAAATTCCTCATTTTATTGAAATTGTTTTTATAAAGCTTAAGTTACTCACATTTATACCCATAATCTCTTTCCCACCCCGATCGCTCTAGTGGGAGTTTGAAACCCTGTTAATCTATTTGTTACCATAGTTTCCAAAATGCCTCAATATTAGCTTTTTAACTTTCCATAAGCTCCATCCTCAACACAACAGATCTATTAAAAATCAGAGAATCAAATCATGATGTTAAGAGACACTTCTTGAGATCATCTTCTATAAGAAGGGAAAAATTATTTCTCTTAGGCTCCATTCCCTGCTCCAGCCCTTCCTGGCTATGTAACAACCTTGGGCAAATTAATTTGCCCCTTTTTACTTCAGTTTCCTTATGAAATGGGATAATCATGTTTGCATTATAGGGTTGTTGTGAAGATTACAGTACTTAGTAGATGTAACTGCTTAGGAGTTGGCATATACTATGTCCTCAATAATAGTTACTTAATATTTTTTTGAGAAAGTTCTTAGAGTAGTTTCAGATTTACAGAAAAGTTGCAAAGATAGTGCCTGAATCCCATTTTACTCCAGTTTCTCCTATTATTAACTCTTAAATTAGTATGTTACAACTAATGAACCAATATTGATATGCTATTATTAACTAATAGTTCTTACCTAATGTCCCTTTTCTGTTCCAAGATCCAGGATATTGCATTTAATTTAGATACTCTATCTCCTTAGGTTCCTCTAATCTGATAATTTCTCAAACTTCCTTGCTTTTCCAGGACTTCGACAGTTTGAAATGCTAAGATACTTTACAGAATGTCCCTCGATTTTGGTCTGATGTTTCTCTTATGTGTAGACTGGGGTTATAGGATTAGGGAGTAAGTGAAGACACAAAGTGCTAATTATCAGCATGATACCAAGGTACATGCTGTCAACATGGCTCACTGAGGATGTTAACCTTGAACACCTAGCTAAGGTAGTGGTTGGTAGGGTTCTCCACTAAAAAGTAGCACTCTCCACCACCAATTATTCTTAGCACCTAGATCTGGGTTTTTCATTCCATTCTCTAATAAAAATAATAATACTGTTTGAAAGAAAACCACTATGGACCTATGGACAGCCCACTCTTCAGATATGGGGAGTTACGCTCCACCTCCCTGAGGGAGCCAGTGTCTATGTAAGTATTTGAAATTCTATATCAGAAATCTTTTACTCACTACCATTTATTTATACAATTGTTTATTTCTATCAGTAAGGGTTCATAAATATTTAATTTATTCTTCAGGTTATAATCCAGTACTACTTTATGTATTTGGTGCTTAGCTTAATTGTTCTAGCTTTGACCACAGGGAGTTCTTTCAGTTGGCTTCTGGGTCTCTTTGACACATTCTTCCCTCATTGTTTTCTCTCTCTCTCTCTCTCTTTATTTAACCCCTTCTGGTACTATCAAACGTCCCAGGCTCATATTGCATATTCTCTGCCCCAACCCTAGAATCAGCCATTTCTCCAAAGAGCCCTGGTTCTTTTTATTAGAGAATGGAATGAAAAACCCAGATCTAGGTGCTAAGAATGCTTGTAACTACCAGAGTGTTGTTTGTTTCTAGGTGTTTTCACTAGGTAGAATTAAGAAATAACCTATGAATATACACTTATATGTACATAATTATCTCTCTATATACCAATTTGGGTAACATAAATTCATACTAATATTTATCACTCTAATCCAATACCACATGGTTCCTTTTACCCTGCTAATAGTTTATTAGCTATGCATCCATTCAGTCATTCATTCACGTTGAGTGTCTATATTATATGCCAGGACCTATGCTCAGAACATGATGGATGCTCTCCCTACTCTCATGTGGCTTAGAACTCAGTTACTAACTTAAATTTTTACTTTAGTGTTTTAGTACTCTCAAGGGCTGATACCACTCACACTCACTATAGTTTATTTTCACATGTTTTTCTCCCACCATACTCCATTCCCCCACTTTCAAAACTGTATTATCTCTACTGATGATCCATTTCCCTCTCCACCCTCATTTCTCTTCCTTCAACTCTTTGTCCTCTGGGTTTTTTTTGTTTGTTTGTTTGTTTGTTTGTTTAAATCTCTCTTTAAAACACACTCCAGCATAAAAGTGACTGGGACACTTGATAAGCAATTTACTACTTCCTGTTTGTGTGGCGTATTCTTAACCTCTTTCACATCTCATTTTGACTACAGAGTTCTTTAAAGAATGATCAGGTTATTACTATGTGTCTCCAGAGGCAAAGGAAACAAAAGCAAAAATGAACTATTGGGACTTTATCAGGATAAAATCTTTTGCACAGCAAAGGAAATAGTCAACAAAGCTAAAAGACAACCTACTGAATAGAGGATATTCGCAAATGACATATTAGATAAAGGGCTAGCATCCAAAATGTATAGCTTATCAAACACCCAAAAAAACAAAAGCAGAAATCATCCAGTCAAGAAATGGGCAGAAGACATGAACAGACATTTAGATATATAAATGGCCAACAGACACATGAAAAAATGTTCAACATTACTTGGCATTAGGGAAATACAAATCAAACCCACATGAGATATCACCACATACTTGTCAGAATGGCTAAAATTAGCAACTCAGGAAACAACAGGTTTTGGCAAAGCTTGGAGAAAGGAGAACCCTTTTAAACTGTTGATGGGAATACACACTGGTGTAGCTACTCTGGAAAACAGTACGGAGTTTCTTTTAATTTTCAAAAAGTTAAATAGAACTACCCTAAGACCCAGCAATTGCATTACTAGGTATTTACCTGAAGGATATAAAACTACTGATTTGAAGGGGCACATGCACCCCAATGTTGACAGCAGCAATGTCCACAATAGCCAAAATATGGAAAGAGCCCAGATGTCCATTGACTGATAAATGGATAAAGAAGATGTGATACACACACACACACACACACACACACAGAGAGAGAGAGAGAGAGAGAAGAATATTAGTCAGTCATAAAAGAATGAAATCTTGCCATTTGCAGTGAAGTGGATGGAGCTAGAGCCTATTATGGAAAGTGAAATAAATCAGTCAGAGAAAGACAAACACCATACAATTTCACTCATATGTAGAATCTAAGAAACAAAAACCAAGAACATAGGGGAAGGGATGGAAAAATAAAATATGAGGAAATCAGAAAGGTAGACAAGCTGTAAGAGACTCTTACCTCTAGGAAACAAACTGAAGGTTGATGGAGGGGAGGTTGGTGGGAGGATGGCTTAACTGGGTGATGGACATTAAGGGGGGCACTTGATGTAAGGAGCACCGGATGTTCTATGCAATGATGGATCACTAGATTCTACTAATAATACACTAATTCTAATTATTCTACTAATAATATACTATGTTAACTAATTTGAACTTAAAAAATTTAAAAATAAATATATAGAAAATAAAAACCCATTTTACTATTAAAAAAAATAAAAGAGTGATGA
This sequence comes from Mustela nigripes, assembly GCF_022355385.1. Classification (NCBI taxonomy): domain Eukaryota; kingdom Metazoa; phylum Chordata; class Mammalia; order Carnivora; family Mustelidae; genus Mustela; species Mustela nigripes. The sequence goes on from NC_081570.1 coordinate 101,480,253, forward strand.
GGTTATTATGAAGGTGTTTGTCCTTGGTGGCATCTTATGATTGCTACAGACATGAAAGGATTTGTATGAGATCCATCATTAGAGGTCCCACGTGGTCTATTCATTCACCTGACTCCTGCTATCAGGAATTGAAGGCCGTGAGTTATTCTGTCACGAAACAGAGAATAATGTCTACTGATGCAAACCTCTAGGGTCTCCAACCTTAGTGTTCTTGTTTTCTGCTGGCTGAAAAGAAAATTTCTTGGCATTTTCATATATTGTTACGTTGAGTCAATATTTTAATTCTTTTAAGTTAAATTCAACCCAATCCTTCTTATTGTTTGAGGAGAATTAAAATTATCTCTGTCCACAAAGGGAATTCACTTGTAATTCTCTTTTTTATACTGTCCTAGTTTTGTTTTGATAACAAAATTATATTAGTCTATCAAATGGACTGGGAAGTTTTTCTTCTTTTTCTGTTTGCTGAAGAGTTTGAATAAAATTAGAATTATCAGTTCCCAGATTTTTTGGAAAAGGTCATCTACAAAACTGTATGGGTATGGTGAGGTTTTCTGGTTTTGCTTGTTTGTTTTAAAGATTTGCATTTATTTGAGAGAGAGAGGTGGGGGGGAGAGCTAGAGACAGCCCAAGAGAGAGTCAGCATGAGGTGGGGTACAGGAAAAGCAGAGGAAGTGGGAGAAGCAGGCTTTCCACTGAGCAGAGAGAGAGCCCAATGCCCAACTTGATCCCAGGACTCCAAGATCATGAAACAAAGGGAACTGAAGGCAGATGCTTAACAGACTGAGCTACCCAGATGCTCCTGTTTGTTTGTTCTTTGAAAAAAATATTTAACATCCAGTTTGATATTAATTAAATTTTGTGTTCCTTAACAGTTTTAACATTATTTAGGTTTCTTCATTATTCTTGAGTTAAAGAGTTTTTTAAAGATTTTATTTATTTATTTGACAGAGATCATAAGTAGGCAGAGAGGCAGGCAGAGAGAGAGGAGGAAGCAGGTTCCCAGCTGAACAGAGAGTCCAATGCGGGGCTCGATCCCAGGACCTGGGATCATGACCTGAAGCAAAGGCAGAGGCTTTAACCCACTGAGCCACCCAGGTGCCCCTTGAGTTACTTTAAAGCAGTTACACTTTTCTTAAAAAATTTACATTTTTGTTTTAAAGTTAATCGTTTGAAGTTATAGTATTCTTCCATTATTTTGGTACGTAACTGTATCTCTTCCTTCAATCGGAAGGTTGTGTATGTGGGTTTTTCTTTTTTCTTGAGTAATCTTTCCAGAGATTTGCTAATTTATTAGACTTTTCTAAAAACAACTTTGGGAGGTGCTTGGGTGGCTTAGTCGGTTAAGTGTCCAACACTTGATTTGGCTCAGGTCATGATTTCAGGGTCATGAGTCTGGCTCCGCAATGCGTGTGGAGTCTGCTTGGAATTCGTTCTCCCTCTTTCCCTCTACCTCCCTGCCTAATCTCTGTTTCTAAAAAATAAAACAAAAAATAAAAACAACTTTAGGCTTTTTGATTCTCTCTATTGTATGTTTCTTATTTTATAATTTTTTACTTCTTTATTATTCCCTTTTACTTACTACATTGTATTCTATTATTTTCAAATTTATAAAGGTTGTTGTTTACTATGTTAATTTTAGTGTTTTGTTATTATTATTTTTTTCTTTTTGCTAATATAATCATTTAAGACCGAGTGTTTTCTGGTAAGTACTATTTTAGCTTTCTAGCACAAGTTTTGGTAAGTACTATTGTATTATTGGTATTGCTTTATATTTTCTAATTTTCATTATAATTTCTTTTTGATCCATAAGTTACTAGAAATGCAAGTCTATGTTTCTGAATGTGGGGATTTTTTCCCAGTTATCCTTTTAATATTCATTTTTGACTTAATTATATTAATTTATTCTGAATGATGTTTATTCTTTGAAACTTATTGACATCTTATGATGTGTATCTTATGAACACATCTATGTCCAATTTTTGTAAATGTTTTATGTGTCCTTAAAATGAATGAGTTTTCCTTATTGATGAAAGTAGTGGGGTCTGTAAAGAGCTAAGACTGAGTTCATATTATTCATTCTTTCCCCAATATTCCTACTGATTTATTGTCTGGTTAGTTATCAGTTATTTAGAAAGGTGTTAAAATCTCTTTCCTTAAAAGTAGATTTTTAAATTCATCCTTGAAATTTATCAAATTTCTATATTGTTCTGTACCTGCTGAAGCTGTGTCATTTGCTTCATACAAGTTTAGAATTATCGTGTCTTATTAGTAATATGCAATTTTCTGTCATTGTGTAGTGATTCTGTTGCTTCTAAAGAATGGTTTTTGCCTTAAGGTCTATTATTTTTATATACCAATTACTATGGCTGGAAACTGATCTGAATTTATTTCTACTGTATTATTTTGTACTTTCTTTTTGTTCTGCTTTTCTAGCTATCTGTGTTTTGGCTCCTTTCTTGTCATTTTATTATTATTTTTTTATTTGCTGAGGCTTTGTTTAGTACTTCATTTATATCCTATAGTAGATACAAATTAGACACTCCATGCACATTCTTTTATTTACCTTAGAAATTTTAACATACATCCTTAAATTGTCAAAGTCTCTGCCCAAACAGAAAAAGAACTTTGGACCACTTTAAATTCCACCAACCCCTTGCCATTTGCACATTGTACCATTTGTACCATTGGCAAGCACTTCATTCAGTTTTGTCCTCTCCCCAAAAAGATAGTCCATGTTTGCTTAGATGCTTAGATTTGGCCACAATTTGGGTTATTCTTTACCCATCATTTCTTCTTTTATCTCACACCTTTCCTCCTGTATAATTTCCCTTCCTTGTGCAGTTCAACCCTTCTGATTTATTTTAATGATAATCTGTTGGTGATTAAGTACTGTAGATTTCATGTGTATGAAAAAGTGTTCATGTTACTAAGCTGTTAAAAGGTAATTTTATTTTGCATACAATTCTCAGCTGATAATTGCTTTCTTTCAGAATGTTGAAGAAATTATTTTCCAATTTTTTGGCTTCCACGGTTGCTGACAATACAGCAATAAATTAATTTGTTGTTTTTTTTTATGTAGCCATTATGTTTTCTCTGCTTTTATCAGGATCTTCTCTTCACATTTGGTTTTCAATAGTTTCACTATGATGTACCTAGTTATGGATTGCTTTCTGTTTACCAGCTTGCGATTCCTGTTGCTTCCTGTATCTGCCAATTAATATCTTGAATAAATTCTGAGAATTTTCTCAGCATTTGTGTCTTCACATATATGGTCTTTCATTTTTTTCTATTGTTTTTATTTGAAACTTCGACATGTATGTTTGATCTTCTTACTCTAGTCCTAACATTTATCCATTCTGTTTTCCATATCTTTGTTTCTCTGTATTGAGTTTTCTGTAATTCATTCAGATTTATCTTCTAATTCATTAATTCCCTCTTTTTATATGACTAACTTGCTGTTTAACATTTCTTTCATTCCATTTAATTTCAGTCCTAGTATGTCTATGTGATTTTTTTTCATATCTGCCTGGTCGGTCATTTTCTTTCTTCTTTTCTTTTCTTCTTTCTTTCTCTCTTTCCTTTCTCTTCCTTCTGTCTGAGTGTCTTATTCCTTGACTTACTTGATATTCTTGTTTTTTTCTAAAGGTTTTTATTTATTTACTTATTTGAGAGAGAGAGAGTGACAGAGAGCATGGGAGTAGGGGGAGGGGCAGAGAGAGAAGCCTGCTCCCCACTGAGCAAGGATCCTGATGTGGGCCTCAATTCCAGGACCTGGGGATCATGATCTGAGCCAAAGGCAGATAGATGCTTAACCTACTGAGCCACCCAGGTGCCCGATATTTCCATTTTTTCTATTAACATAGTAAACATACTTATTTTATATTCTTACTTGATAGTTCTATCATTTGAAATCTTAAGTGTGTCTGAATATATCTTTGCTGTTTCTGGTTTTACTCATGGAACAGTGTTTTGTTTTGTTTTTTTTGACCATTTTTATTATTCTTCTTTTCTTTTCACTGAATTTATATTAATGAAATACTTAAGGCCTGAATTGAAAGTGTCTTTCTCTCATAGGTCCATGTATGCTAATTCTAGACTTGAAGTTTTGTGGTCACAAACCTTCAAACCTACGAGAGTGGGCCTGTAGTTTTGCAGTCTCAGGAGAGATTCATTTTTTATCCACTACTCAGGCTTTGGCAAGCAAGTTTCTTTGCCATCACCTTTTCTGGAGTGGGATTCATATGTCTACATTTAGGCTCTCTCTTTCACCAAAAGTGTACTGCTCTGTAGTTTCAGTTTTATGTAGGGGTCCCTACCAAAGACCTCCTTTGTTCTAGCCTCTCCACTCCTGGCAGAACTGATAGAATGAAAGTTCATGGTCACTTTGGTGTCTCTTTACTTTTCTGGTTTCTGAATTTACTTGGTCTTTGGCCCCTGAGATACTCCTTATATTCCTGTCTTCTCAATAATATAGTATTTTTTCAAATATAAGTTTATTCAGAATATTAAAGATTTTTGTAAGGAGAAAGTTGTTCATTGTATTTCGTGTATCATACTGTCAGAAACATAAGTATTATGTTATTTTTTTCAACTAATGTCCAACCTAGACAATGCAGCTTTCAAATTAAAAGAACAAAATGATGGCACAATAGGTAAACCTAATAAGGTTTACATTTTAAATAGATGATCCCCACATTTAAGAATTCCTGTCTGACCAGTTGGTAGATATCCAGTAATTCTTCTTCCATATATACAGCTTCCCGTGTATTTCTGTCTTTTAGGAAGAATCATTTTGTGTGTGTGTGTGAATAAGGTTTATGAATTTATTTCCCTGAAACTGATATTTGTTCTTTGCTTTATATAATATTGAAAATGAAGTAAATATGTTCAATGATAGAAACACTTGAATGTGAGGGAGAGAACCTATGTGAGGTGGTAAAATCCCTAAAAATATATATATTATGACCATAGGAATATTCTCCGGAAGAGTCAAATGTAATGTCTTTTATTCTAATGCTCCCTAAAAACTTTGAAAATGAGTGTAAGCCAAAAATGCAACAGAAGGATCTTCCGAGAGTGAGACTAAATAAATCTTCCAAGCATGGAGTAACTGTCATTGTAATCAAAGACATTATCTACCACAAGAGAGGGATACTGAGCACATATGCAGTGAATAGGAAATCCTCTAGTCAAAGGTCACACGTTAATAGGCAACAAACTGTACAAAATCACTTACTGGGGGAACAGCATAGATATAAAATGCAGATTTGAATGAAACCACACCCTGGATTTACTCCTTTTTCCTGATGTACGGGGCCCTATGTTGCCCTTGGGAAATGAACAATGCACTAAGAAATATTAAGGAGGAACTCGGTGGATGGAAACAGATGGAGTGGGCTGCTGGCAGTATAGAGACTCTGTGAATCGCATTTCTTCAACATTTTGAAGTGGGAGAGAGCAGAAGAGAAAAGCATGAACAAGAGGAGGAAGGTATGGGGGCTTAAGTTTGCAGAACAGAAAGGCTAGCTGTGGCAACCAGATGGAGAGAGGTCTGGGGAGCTTGTTTCAATATTCTCTGGTTCAATAAGGAAGACTGGTTTGGGCTGTATTCAGAACCTCTTCATAATTACAGCTCCTCCCCAGCCCCCGCCCGCCACACACACACATTTATATCCAGTGACAATATGGAAAAATGGAAGATTTTTATGTTCAACTTCCTGTTAAGCTTCCTTAAATAAAAAATGCCTGATTTGTCTAAATAAGTTGCATTTCCAACTCTGAAATGCTGGTATAAAAGGATCTGCTCTAAAATGAATGTATCTTAAAACCATAACCATAATAAGACTAGCTTTATACTTAACTACATTCTATTTAGCAACCCAGGAAAAGAGAAGAGACAGGTATCTTCCAAACCTCCCAAGCTAAAATTCAGATTGTTTCCAGTGTCACATGAAGTAGAATATGTTTTTTTACTTTACTTACTTCTTTCATTCTCATTGAAGGCTTAATATAGCCATTTGTCTGAAAAGAGGACATGTATTTTACATAACCTAATCCTTGCTGATTGGAATTCAAGCTGAGGTAAATATGAGTGCTGAAACTTTGCTTGGCAGAAATTCAGTATACCGAACCTAAGCTCAAATGTCTAATCCAGAATGTTGTGCCTCTGAAATCAAGAGTTAATCATCTCTTTCCCATGCATTGTATATTGTCACCATAATCCTAATTAAAATAATAAGTCTGATCATGGTTGGTATTATAATGAGAAGACTTTTATGTAAGTTTACAAAGAAATGCCATCATTGAAAAGGAGATAAAATTATTGATCCTTGCTTCTGTAATTACTCTTACAAATATTCTGAAAAATATCATGTACTCCATGGCATTAGCAGCAGAATTTAAAAAGCCTCCAAAAAAAAAAAATCAACATTTGGTACACATAAACATCAATAAATTATAGCTATTATGGATTTAATTTTTATTATTGACCTTATAAATAGGTTTTATAAGTATTATAAACACAATATTTGTAACTTATAAATACGTTATAGGTATATAAATATACCAGTAACATAACCTGTTTGTGCTGACAGTCTCTGATAAACAGATACCAGCTCACATATATAAAACACCCATTTTTTTTTTCTCTTTTATTTTATTCTGGCCACTAACACCTCTGGTTTAGCTGCCATATTAGATAGGAACTTCCCACAATCTATTTCCTCACCTGACCTCTAATTCCCAGTGGAATCTTTATCTTATATTTCTGCTGCTGATGCTGTCTCAATGTTAGGAAACAGAATTCTGTCCCTTCTTCAGCCCAGGAAAAGGGAAGGGTTGAATATTTTCCAAATCTCCCTAAGTTGAATAACTGAATGAATTTCCCTAGAAATAAAGTCTAAGGGGAAGAAACCAAAATGAGTAAGTGACATTCAGACCTATAAAATATCCCCATGCCATGACAATAAAGAAGCTAATCAATGAGAGGACTGAGTTCTCTGACTCAGAGAAAGGAGCCCCCAAAACATGGCAATTTCAGAGAAGAGCTGAAAAGGACTTGGGTGAGGAAAGGGAACATTACAGGTAAGAAAGCTGGTATAGGCAAAACCTCAACCACAACAAAAGTGTGTGTGTGTGTGTGTGTGTGTGTGTATGTGCATGATGTGTTGATCAGTTGGGGTGGGTTGGGGGGGTACAATGATGGGACCAGGATGACTGGAATCAAGAGTGTGTTAAAATAAAGATAGGCAGGATAGAAGGTTATATCTAGTATAAAGTCAGATTATAGAGGCTCCCCTCAGAAAATTTCAGAGATTGGGGTGCCTGGGTGGCTCAGTTGGTTAAGTAACTGACTCATGATTTTGGCTCAGGTCATGAACTCATGGGTCTTGGGATCAGCCTCCTGTCTGGCTCCCTGCTCAGCATGGGTTCTGCTTGGGATTGTCTCCCTCTCTCCCCTTTCCATTTGTGTGCACATGCTCTCTGTCAAATAATAAATAAATAAATAAATAAATAAAAATAAATAAATAAATAAATCTTTTTTTTTTTTTTCCTTAAAATTTCAGTGATGCACATTGTGATGAATTTGACTCCTGGGTCTTAAAGCTGATTGGGTTTTCCGGTAGGTCAACCTAATCTCCATCTATAGGCTCAGCCCTAACCCAGGTCAAGAGAAGACAGTCATGTTTTGGGGACTAGAATGATTTTGTATTCTGATTTAATCACCAAGCTTTTGTTTTATTTCTGGGTCTGAGGCCTGCCCCTGTGCCATGATCTTAGTGTTTGGGTTTCTATCTTGGTACCCCATTCCTGGGGTCTTACCTTGTCCAGATTCTAGAAAACAGTGCCTTCCTCTTGTACTGGGATCCTTCTTCCCTGTTTAGCTCCTCCTGCCCCTTTCCGTTTTATCCCCTTACTCCTACTCCCTATTATCTCTGTATACATTGGTTTCTTCTCATGAAAACTAGCTCCTGTCACTCACACCAGAACTCCTTCAGATTCAAACAGATTCTTCCTGAAAAGACCACTTGTAACCTGCCCTATAGACTATCCTAATAATGGGTGGGTCTGTAACATTTCTGTAGCCTCTTTGCTTCTCTGCTGGTTGAGAGATTATAGCAATGCGGAGAGAAATTTTCCTTTTGTCATCCTCTACTAAAGAACCTTTCACAACTCCTTATCACTTCCAATATGGAATCCAAGTTCCTAAGACTGAGAGTGACTTACTTCTGAAGAAAAGATAGCAGGCTTTGTTCCTATTTATTTGTGCCTAGAATTGGCACTAGAAAAGTTTTTGTTAAAAAGATGGATTTTGTTTGTTTTCTAAGTCTTCCACTATAATCTGGTCTCTTTCTACCAGCCCCACCCCATCTTCTTCTTAACCCACACATTATATTACATTTAAACTTGCCTTTGAATAGCTCTTTCCACTTTCCCTTTTCCCCCCTAAAACATCATGACTACCACTATTTCCATGCCTTTGCTTATTATGATCAGCCACTAAATCATCCCTTCTCCTCTGTAAGTTTTTCTGAGATCAAGCCCTGCATCCTTTAGGAAAGCTTCATTCATTATTCTTGTCAACACTAACAACTTCATTTTTTTCATAATTGTTTTATGTGTCTTAATAGGGTACAAGCTTAGGGAAGGGATTCCTCAGACATGTTTTATGTCTCTTTTTGTTTCCACCATGCCTAGGTCAACAGGAGTCACATAGTAGACCTCTGGGCTTGCAGTCTGGTTATTGATTGCTGGAGGCCTTGGTCCCAAGCACAGAAAAGGCAGTTTCTTCCCCACTTGACTTTCATGTCCAGTCTAAGGGCTCTGGTATCTCCTATCTGCCTTGTTTGCTTGGAAGCACTTAGTAGACGCCAGTGGCAAGAGGGTCATGTTCAAATTCTGGCTATAGCTATGTGTATTAGTTAACGTTCTCCAGAGAAAGAGAACCAGTAGGATAGAATCTGGTTTACTCAGTCTACCAATTCAAAGGCTAACTTTTTAAAAAAAACACCCTCACAGACACTTCCAGAAATAATGTCTAACCAAATATCTGGGCAACTATGACCTAATCAAGTAGACATAAAATTAATCATCACACTGTACAATTTTGAGTAAGCTGTGTAAGTATGTTAGCCTCAGTTAACTCACAAATAATAAATAATAATAGTAACTGCCTCATAGGGTTCAGAGGAAGACAAGATGTGGTAATGTGTATGAAGAGTTTTATAAACTATAAAGTGCTTGGTAAATATTGGGTAGTTTTAGGGTCTCAGTAAAACTTACTTGAATGAACATGTCAGAGAATTATCCATCTTGCACGTGTGGTGTCCAGATGAGGAGGCTCTGAAATTTCTGACAAAATGGTTTGTGAGAAAACTCACAAGACACCAGCCATCTCATCTGTATTTACGGTGCTCTTTTAAAGGTCTTCCTTGATGTGTTATTTTCTAAATTTTCTTCATTTTAATTAGCTTATAAAAGGTTTTCCAGCTACCCTTACCATCTTAATAAACATGTACCACATACTTCACTGTTTATTTTTTTCTCACTTGGGCCATTTTACATGGTCATTTCTTACTTGGGCTACCCTTAGTGGGGTTAACCACCTTCTAAGGAGATCCTTTGATTTTCCCCTTTCTAGAATCCTACATGGAGATGCTATGTCTGTTACTGGGGCAGGTTAGCTGTTAGGGATCCCCCTCACACGTCTCCTCCAGCAACTTTCTGCGCCTCCTCTTTCCTGCTGTCATTGTCAGGAATACCAAATGGGAAGGGCCCCCATGTTGGTGAGGCCAACTGCTGATGTGCAAATGATAACTCATTCTGATGTGGTGTTGACAGAGGAGAAAGGCTGAGGGAGCCATGCACCCGAGAGGCAGGTGGTGGCACTGATCCAAGGAGAAGTATCTGGATAATCTTTGACAACAGCACATGCCTGGATTAGGATTTTTTTTCCTTCATTTGTTATGACCAGCTTTAAGAATAGGGAAGAACTTGGCAGAAAACCCCAGAGGGAAAGTTGTTCTACTTAGCATTTCTAATGATCAACTATTGAGGTATATTCCCTTCATGTGGAGCCACACTGGAGGGTATGGATGGTGGATAAGTGCAAATAACTTCTCTTTTGACCCAGTGATTTCAATTTAAGCTGTAAACAAAAAATTCGTTATGATGCAGTTTATCACAGTATGTTTATAGCAGATTGGAAGATAATCTACATTTTTATCCAAAGGAAATAGATTTATTTCATCAATTTCATTAATATGATGAAATATTATGCACTGATAAAAATGATGTTTCAGAAGAATATTAAATTACATGAAAAACTCTTCAAGGTATTTTAACTATAAAAAAAGCAAGTTACTAACATGGTTGGTTTTGTATAGTCTGCTCCCATGTATACGTGCACGAGAAGCAATGTGTCTTAGGGGCTAAAAGCACATTCTCAGGAGTTGGGCTGCTTTGGTTCAAATGCCAGCTCTACCACTTAATATGTGTGTGGCCCTGGGCAAGTCTCCATGTCCCTCCATGCCTCAGTTTCCTCATATTAATGGAGTAATCTCATATTAATGGAGTAATTTTGTCAATCTCATGAGACTGTTCTGAGGGTTAAAATTAATCCACAGAGAGCATACAACAGCTCACAGCATTTATGGAGTTGATATCAACTATTCATTCATAATTATATATACCTAGATAAAAGGGAAAGATACATATCCAAACAAGAGTGATCGTCTTTGTCTGGTATGATTACAGGTTACTTTTACTTTCTTCATTTTGTACATTTATACCTATAAAATTTCTACAATAAATGCACAATACCTTTATAATTTGAAAACATAGTGAAAATGATTTCGGTGGGCAGATGATTAAAATACAGAACTCTGGGCTTTGCTTTTTATAAGCAGGGCTCTAGAGACTGTATAAAAATATATCCTATAAATAAATTAATCTGAAGTGCAAAAAGTTCTATTAGGCCATTTTTCCGGATCCAAAATCCTGGTCAACCCTAAATATGTACATGGAGAGGGCATTGCAGGCTATTGTCCTTAAGTAATACCAGACTCTTTTATGAGGCAAACTCCATGAACTTACAAAGATTCAAACAGACAAATATACAGAGAGAAGTCTTATGGAGAACTCTGGTGCAGAGACACATGGATTGCGAATGAGAGCAGAGAATTAGGATCTTGGGACTGAATTTTGTTTTGTTTTGTTTGTTTTTAAGAAGAAGAAGGGAGAATGAGCAGAGACTCACATCCCTGATAGAGTAGGGAGCATCTTGGGTTGAGCATAAGATGGTAGAAGTGCTGTCTGCTTCAGAATCAGAAAATCAGAAAGACCTGCGTTCAGTCCTTAACATCTCCTGTGGTTACCCTCCCTCTCCCCTCCCCTCTTCTTACCTCCTCCCCATTCCTTTCCATTTTTCATTCATTCAACAAACCTTCTTTAACTCTATTTTGTTGTAGGTATTTTGTAAGTTTTGGGTGAGGGTTACAGAGGACAGGTTCCATATCTTCAACAAGGGCAGGGGTCTTGGGGAGGGGATGACATGATAGATGACACCATGGTGTATGTAGTCAGTGTTTTGTTTTAGACAGTCCCAAGATCCTGCAAGAGCAACAGGAACATTCCCCACACCTGATTTGGTGACAAAGTTGTTGGTAGTGAGCATGTGGGAGTGGAGTGCTTCTCAGGGAAGGGTCGATGAGCTGAGTGGCAGCAAGTTAAAGGTAGATGAAAATAGAAGCAGAGACAGCACATATGATGCATACAGGGTTGTTAGTAGTCTGAGGAACCAAAAAGTGCTCCTTAAGATAGGAAAGTTCAGTGTCAGTGGGGGAGAATGAAAGGTGGGCAAAAACCAGATTGTGATGAGCCTCGTGTTAGTTAAGATGAGGATTTGCTTTTATTCTGAAAGCATGAAAGCTCTGAGCAGCTTTTTATTCTTGAAAATTGTAGAAAGTGAGATTTGGGGCAGAAAGCATTAAGATCATTTTTGCATTTGGTTATGTGATTTTGGGCAACACGACCTTTATGAGCCCCATTTCCATAAAATCTTTACGCTGACTAAACTAGAACCCACCTTGCTGGGCTATTGTATAAAGGAGATGGTGTCTAGAGGGCACCCAGTAAGGAACCTGGATTTTTAGTGATGGTATGGTGGATTATCTCCAAAAAACAAATAACTATGGCTTGGTAGCCAGGGAAAATGTTGAACCTGAAATAAGGTCTGTCTTTTAATCTCCATTCTGCCACTTCCTGGCTCTGTGACCTTGAGCAGGTTCCTGGACTCCTCTGAGCAAACAAGGACTTCACAAGCATAGGTCAGGAGAGTGCTTACCCAACAAAAGGTCTCTGTTCTTTTCCTTCGGACGCTGCAGGCTCTTGGAAGTGAACCTTCTTCTTTATGAAGAAGAGCACCCCAGGAGTAATCCCTGGAACCCTGAAAAGTAAACCAGCCTGGGGGGGCACATCTGGAGGTGCCTGCACACCTGGCGAGAGGAAGGCGCAGGGCGGGCGGACCTGCAAGGCATTGAGCGCGAGTGCGCGCGCAGAGCACTTGGGGAACACGACCTTGCCGAATCGCCTGCTGGGCCATTACTTAAGGACCTACACAGGTGTAGCCTGAATTCCAGGCCTAATTCAAGGAAAAGTATTTCCACATGTTCCCACACAGAGAGCAGCGGTGCGAAAGCCGCTCAGAGCGAGGGAGGAGGGGACAGGCGGAAGTGAGGAACCGGTGGAGGAAGGCAGCAAAACAGAGGGGCTGCCAATGTAAAGAATTCATTAGAGGCAAGTCGTGGTGTGACCTCCAAGATGAAGATGAGTGAAAATTCTTGTATGATTTAATATTCCGTGGCAACAGTCCAAACCACACGCTCTCTGCGCGGGCTGAGGTCGTCTACCTTCACTTGGGGGAAGTCCCACTGCCCCTTCCTCTCTGTGCATGTGGCTGACTTGGTCTGAGCCTCTCTGTAGCGTGCTGCCAGGGTCAGAGTGAGAGGCTTGATTCCCTCTGCAGTCCTAGAGGCCTGGGCAGTGCAAGTGTGGAAGAACTGGAAGCTTGGCTGGCGGGCTGCAGGGGAAGGGAAGCCTCCCAGCAGAGTACCACAAGAACCACAGGGCAGCCCTGCTAACTGGGACACAGTGTCAGTCATGTTAATTCTCCCAGTGCTCTCCTGCACTCCCAATTAGTCCAGTGCTTTTTAAACTTAAAACATAGTATCAGAAACATCTACTTAAGAACCCGCATGGAGCAATGACAACCCCTTTGAAAAACAAGACCCCAAATAAGCTCTAAAATAATAATAATTTTTAAAAATCGGTCCTGGTTGGAAGTCAGAATGGGGTTGTGAGGCCTGTCCCGCAAGCTTCTCTCTGCTCATGCAGCTCCGTGCATGAAGGGGCTTCCCAGAGAAAGTGTGAAAACTGAAAGAAGTCACATTCCTCTGGTACCTATCTTCAGTGCATTTTCCTAGCCTCCCGCTCATAGCTGTTTGCTTTCAGAAGAGAGGTCGTTGCAGTGATGTTGTGTCTAATCGCCTGGGGGTTCCAAGAAGCAGTGGGAGAATTTGAGGAACCTGATGCCCTGTCTTCTGTAGGAGCCTTAGAGGAAGCCTCTACACCTGGTCCTCACTGGGTGCAAAATACACATCTGTTGAATTACAATGAAATGCTGTGGTTTCAGGCAGGAGTCCCTGGGAGCCCAGAACCCTCCCACACCCAGTCTTAGACACTCTCTGTGTGGAAGAGACTGGGACTCTGAGGAGCCGCCTCCTCCCAGGAATGCTCTGTGCTGCTGGAAATGGGCCCTGGGCTTTAGACTTAGGCAGCAAAACCTCAAATTGCTACTTTATTGTTTAGAGAAGCAAATTCATAATAATGTGCTGCATCTCTCCAGTGTAAAAGAGGTCCAGAGTAAAGACTGCCTGGGGCTCTTGTTGAGTTGGAAGTCTCTTTCCCAAAGAACAACTGGTTTGACATATGTATTTATTAGCAGTAAAAATAAATGTATATGTATCATCCTTTGAAGATTCTTGCTGAGTTTCTGATGTTTCCAAGGTATTCAGTCAGGTCCTTCATTTCTTCTTCAGCTGGCTGGATCCCCCTCACTATGGAGTGTCCTGAACCACCAGAACCAAGGTTGCCCGCTGAAATCATCGCGGCTCTGATGGGACAGTGGTACTCACCCAGCATTCCATCTGCCCCCACGCCTTTGCCAAATCCCTTGCATTGGGGGGGGGGGGGATGGGACTAGTTCTGACTAATGAAATTGAGAAGCCCATATACAAATCTCCAGGCTGGACCTCACTGCCGCCAGCACGTTCCAAATGGTGAAGCCCCCAGCAATCAAAGACCTGAATAATTTTGATAAGCAAAGTACCATCCCACAATGGACCCATGATGGACACATACCATGGTATGAAGTGCAAACCCGGGCTGTTTTAAGCCACTGAGATTTCACCGCTAATTTGTTATGTGACATAAACTAGCTAATCATGACTAATACCAAAGAATTTGGGCTTGAAGCAAGGAAGTCGGAAAACTGGCTCCGGCAGGAGCTACTCTGGTCAGTCCCAGGCCTTCAAGCAGCGGTGTGCTGGAGTGGGCTCAGGGCAGCTTTGGACCAGTGATTGTACGCACCTTTCCCCCACTTTGCGTTCAGTGACATTGCCTTGGCAACTTGTGGTTCGATCTGGTGGGGGTATTCACTCTGCAGAAACTGGCTAAGTCTGATCATTGTGTCATTTCCCCTCAGCCCTGGCAAACCGGCTGCTAAATGTTTACCAGCATGCCCCTGGTTTCAAGTCTCTGCAGAGAGATTGAAGGTGGGGAGTAGGACATGGGAAAGGAGGACCTTTAGTAAATAAGAACTCCTTAGAGCCCTAATTCTTTCCCATTTTCCTTGAGGAGAAAATTGGGTAGAGAGACACTCTGCTAGATAAGGTTTTCTCTAAATCATATAATAAAGCGGTAAAATAATGTTTTGACAGTATCCCCTAAACAAGAATTCAGAGCTCATTTTATCTTAGCTGTTACCTTTGCACAGGATAGGAATGCCAGAGGCATCTTCAACCATTAATCCACCACACCTCACAGGCCTCTTTGCCTTTCAGATTTTTAAGGGAGCTGCTGATAAGGAAGCTTTTATTCTGACTTTGCTACTTGCTGGCTTGTAACCGAGGGAAGGTACTCAATTCAGCATTCTTTTCTCCCCTTCCCCCAAATTCTTTTACTATTTCTTTAATTTTGATTGTTTTTAAAGATTTTATTTATTTATTTGATATTGAGAGAGAGCGAGAGAGAGCACAAGAAGGCAGAGTGGCAGGCAGAGGGAGAAGCAGAGGGAGAGGGAGAAGCAGGCTCCCAGCTGAGCAGAGAGCCAGACTTGGGGCTGGACCGGCGCAAACCCAGGTGCCTAACCAACGGGGCATCCAAGAGCCCGTTTTATTTTTTAAAGAATATTTTCCACGTATTTCTTTCCCCTTTCTCACCACTCTTCTTCATGAATACAAAGCCAAGAGATTCAAAGTTGATTTGCTAGGAGTAGGATATTAAATTTAAAAGCCTAATGAATTACCATTTTATTGAATGATATTTAGTACCATTGTCTGAGGGCCCCCAATTTGAAGGATTTAATTCCTTAATATATTACTTATATTTCCACATACAGAAATAAGTACCATCTATAAGAAACTCTTCGCATTGACTGCACACTCATGACGATCCCCACTTCTCCCAATAGTCACAAGCTCTAGAAACGTCACAGAGGATAAATTTCCAAGAGACTAGAAATGCCATCTGTCCCCGCTTCTCCACAAGTTGAAAGAGAGGCCTTGCTTAGCTACATCGTATCACAAATTAGTAGCCGCTCTTCTTCCTAGTTGCATTTCTACTTGTTCATTCTGGCATTTCCCCAGGTGTTTCCACTGTGAAATATGGGTGGTATGGGAGGGGAGGTGCTTACATACTGACTTAAGAAAAATATCTCATAAAAACTTGACTTACTTTATTTTATAAGGAGTTATAAAGTCGTTTTGGTTGACATATTACATTATTTGGCTTGAATATTAAATATCATTGGTGAAAAGCTTATGTTTCATTGCACTGGCAACTGATATCTGCTAAAAATAAGATACTAGGATGCTTTTCCAGCTTATGTCATTCTGAGAAATGGTCTTACTCTGGCCTTCTTGACCTCAATTTCTTCATTTGTAAAATGAAGGTTTTGGCCCATTGATTTATGGGGTCCCTCCCAAGTCAATTTCCTATGGATATATCACCATATACTCATTTATGCAATACCCATTAATTGCCTACTACTTATCAAGCACTATGACAAGGACAGTAAATATAAGGTCCCTGCCCTCAAAGAACTTATTGTTTCACAGGAAAGATAAACAATTAAAAAGGCAACTACAATACACCAAAATAAATGCTACAGTGGAGTGGGGGGGGGTGGACTGTGGGTACAAATGAAGGACAGGGGATAAGCACCTAACCCATTTTTGAGGAATAAAGATAACAGGGCTCAAGAAGAAAGATATGAAGCATCTGTAGGGCTGAAATGAGGTGGAGCGAGAGGGGCTGAATAAAAGCAGGGGTGTGCTGGGCTGTGCCCAGAGACTCACCCTTTTCCTGGACCATGAGTGTGTAATCTGGGAATAGGTTTGAAGTTAGCCATAAGGAAGACAATTGAAACCATTCTAGGCAAAGAGAAGAGCAGGTGAAAAGGCCTAAGGGCAAGATCCAGAACTTTAGGAACCTTCAAGTGCCTTAGTGTGTCTAAATTTGGGAGCGGAGTTAAGGTCACAGATATGAAAGACGAGAGGTGAATAGGGCCAGTTCATGAAATATCTTATAAAATAAAGTCTTTGAACTTGCTCCTTAGGCTAACAGGTTTCCATTAGGGATTATTTTTTCTTGAAAAGGGAGCGGTATGACTAGACATGATTTTTAGAATATTACCTCTGGCAGCCATGTGGAGGTAGAAATAGGGAATTAGATAGAGAAAGAGGCTGGGGGCCGACAGATCAGTGGGGTGGTGGTGGAAATAGTGATGGGGAGAAGTGAACCCAACAGCCTCTAGAAATGTTGAAGAGTCAGAACAACCTAGCACAGGTGACTCCTTGAATAAGTTGGGTGTTAAGAGAGAACGAGGATGCTCAGGACTGATTTGAGAAAGTGAGTGGAAAATGGTGCTAGTCCCTGAAATATGGAACCCTCCAGACTGAACATGGTTGAGAGGGGAGGCAATGAGCTCAGGCTCTGACTTGCAGCTAGTAAACTCTGAGGGGAGAGGTCTGTTAGATGGCTGCTGCTGCATGGATTGGTGCTCTGCAGAGAGACATGGTGTGGTTATGGATGGGGCCAGTCAGGCCATCTTCCCTGTAAGTGATAGAATGGGAATTGATGAAATTGACTGGGGGGGAGGGACAATGACAAAAGAAGGCCCAGGGGACCCTGGGAGCCCCTGTCACTCTTCAGTAAAGTCATGATAAGAAAAAAAGCACATCTTTGGAGCCAACACTGGGATGCGATAGGCGCTAGGATAGTGAACAGTTGTGTTGCCCTGCCTTTGCGGCAGTGGATTTCCAGGTCACTAAAGAACTTGTGTTAGTCTGTGGTTACAGAATCTGTTTGCTGCAGCTGGTGACTCTGGACTCTGCAGAGAAGGAGCACAGGGGCCCTCTCTTCCTTGTGGTTTTGGAGCGTGTATCAGTGCTCATTCCTGAGGAGAGGGGAAAATTGGGCAGATTTAAATTTCTCTTTCCCTCTAAGCTACAAAAGTAAAAAAATCAGTGACTTTTTTGGATGCCCCTGTCCCAGTGTTCACACTTGAGAGAAAATTGCTTTTTCCAGGAAGTAAGTAATAAATCTCTCACCAATGGAAGTCACTACATCCTGAAACAACAATCATCAGCTAAAAAGGAGAAAAAAATAAGACAAAGAAAAAATAAAACATTCTTTCCCTCCATGAAATGCTCTTTCTCCTAACATGTGTCCCTATCGGACTATAGAGAGCCCCATTATGCAGACAACTCGGGCTTCTTCAGGCCTTGCCCAGAAACATAATTGGCTGTGACCAAATGACCATGGCAAACTGCCCAGAGTGTGAAAATGTTTAGTTAGGGTCATTGCTGGAGGGGCTCTGCTGTGTAAGGCAGGTTAAATGAGCAAACCAGGCCAAGCACACACAGATGTGGCCGAGGTTTGGTGTGAAGGGGATGAGAGAGGGGTAGGGGGGCTATTGAATGAGATATTTGGACATGTGCCCTTTAAATCTTTTACATCTTCATTTTGCAAGCTGTGTGTGTGTGAGTGTGAGAGAGAGAGAGTGAGAGATGGCCAAGTATGTTGCCTTTTATCCTTTATTTGTGTTTTGCCCTTATATTCAGGCTCTCTCACTTTTCCTCTGCTTCTGGTCTTGCTTCCTTCCTATCTATCTTCCAAACTATCACTAGAATGAAATGCATCCCAGAACCTGATTCAGACTTTTTAAGGGCATCCCTGCTCTTACAGCAGTGAGTCTATACACCCTGAATGCAGAGGGAGGAACTAGCTGACTCCCAGGAGACCTGGAGCACTTCTTCCAGGAAAGGAAGCTTCTGAAAATCTCACTTTTAATTGGAAAATTCAAGCACATTTTTCTTGATTTGTTCCATAATATACCCATCGTTTTAATAAAAATTATTCTTTTAAAACACTATCATTGAGGGAAAGATGAATGTTCCAGAAAGATGCACTGCTTTATCCCAAAAGTATGTTTCATAAGCTTAGAACTGGGCACTGGAGAACAAGTCCACGATGCTATCCAAGTCACCATCAGCGGGCCTCCCTCCACCTCAAATTCTACAAATTAACCCAAAGCAAGTTCCTACATGGAGGTGTGGCAAGGTATTTATTTTCTGATTGTGTTGCTATTAATATATATATGATTTGTAGATAAAATAATTCTATTTGATGTGATAGCACAGATGTTAGGAGAAGACAAAGCAGTTCTAGGTTGTATTTCTTGCTCTCCCAAACTAAAAATAAAATCTCACGGAGCCTCAGTTTCCTCATCTGAAAAATGGGGGATTATAATGGCAATTGTCTCATGGGGTTGTTGTGAGGATTCAATAAGATGTTTGCAAAGTAGGTAGCATGTGCCTGACGCATAGTTAAATGCTCAATACCTATAAACTATTGGGATTATTTGCTATGGAAATAATTTTAGAGGTGATTATAATTACAGGTACCAAATGATCACAAATAGACATGATTGAGTTGGTTATATTAGGCAGTTTTCAGAAAAGAAACAATTAAGATTACTTTGCATTGTGCCAGTAGAAACTTCAGTAATACTAAGATCTAAAATATGAATTAAGAAAGATTTTAGAGTTCATTATAAGTGTGCATTCAAGAAAATTCTAGAATCACATCACTTCTGGTTGACTGAGGTAATTATGTTTAATTCTGGTGACCACACTGTCTTGACATTCTGTATAATACAGTTTATTATACTAATATGTCTTTCCCCAGAGAAGAAGTATCTTGAAAACTTAAGCAAAGAATATAAATAAATGTGAACATCTGGTAGAGGAGCTGAAGCAGATGTGCAGACTGAGGTACATCAAAGAAATGTGCATTATTATCCTGGTGACTGCCTAGTGCTGCATAATATAAACAACTTATAAAAATGAAAATTAATTGCCAGAGGTGTCAGTGCACATAAAAAAAGTATCCTGAAAATAAGAGATATTAAACAATAGATCCTTGCAATGTATATAGTTAATGCTCATGTGGATAAAAGGAACCAATAGATGAGGGACTTAAGACACAGAATACCAAGTGTTTGGCTCTGTTTACTGGAGAATTGTTTCCTTAAATGTGGAGATAAGAACATGTCTCTGCAATTTTCTTACACAGCATTATACACAGTGGAGAGATCATTGTTCCTGAACCGATAGGTTAGATGTGGTGATGAATTGACACTAATGTGTACTCACAACTCTGTGCTCATGGGACTGCAGAGTTGGAATGATCATGTGATATGACATTTTTAATGCAGGGAACAGTGAAAAGGCCTTATTCCCAGAATGATTCTGTCTGATGTCATGTAAGTTACAGTTACAGACCTTCAAGTTCGAGGTCAAGAATTGGGCAGAAAAATAGCAGGACTTTAGATTTATTGGTAATAAATCCAAATATATTAGTTTCCTTTGACATAGCACAAGACAGAAAAGGGTAGTGTGCCTGCTGCTGCAAGTAATTTCTCTAATATCTTATTGATGACTTTTAGATTCTTTTATAAATTTATTACATAATTCTCCATAACTGATTTTATCGATGAACTATACAGTGTAAAATTATTATTTGTTAAAGATTTCATATTACTTTTTTTAAAATGTAGTTTTATTTTTTCAGTGTTCCGAGATTCATTGTTTACACACCACACCCAGTGCTCCATGCAATATATGCCCTCCTTAATACCCACCACCAGGCTCACCCAACCTCCCATCCCCCTCCCTTCCAAAACCCTCAGTTTGTTTCTCAAAGTTCACAGTCCCTCATGCTTCGTCTCCCCCTCTGATTTCCCCCAATTCACTTTTCTTTTCCTTCTCCTAATGTCCTCCATGTTATTCCTCACACTCCACAAGTGAAACCATAAGATAATTAACTTACTCTGCTTGACTTACTTCACTCAGCATAATCTCTAGACCCATCTATGTTGATAGAAAAGTTGGTTATTCATCCTTTCTGAAGGAGGTGTAATATTCCATTGTGTATATGAACCATATCTTCTTTACTCATTCATCTGTTGAAGGGCATCTTGGCTCTTTCCACAGTTTGGAGATTGTAGCCATTGCTTCTATGAACACTGAGGTACAAGTGGCCCTTCTTTTCACTGCACTTGTATCCTTGGAGTAAAATCCCAGTAGTGCAATTGCAGGGTCATAGGGTAACTCTATTTTTAATTTCTTAAGGAATCTCCATACTGTTTTCCAAAGTGTTTGCACCAACTTGCATTCCCATAACAGTGTAAGAGGGTTCCCCTTTCTCCACATCCTCTCCAACACTTGTTTCTTGTCTTGTTTATTTTGGCCATTCTAACTGGTGTAAGGGTTCAGTGTGTTTTTCCCCCCCGCCTCAATGTGGTTTTGATTTGAATTTCCCTGATGGCTAATGATGGTGAACACTTTTTCATGTGTCTATTAGCCATTTGCATGTCTTCTTTGGAAAAGAGTCTATTCATGTCTTCTGCCTACTTTTTGACATGATTATCTGTTTTGTGTGTGTTGAGTTTGAGGAGTTTTTTATAGATTTTAGATATCAGTCCTTTGTCTATAGTGTCATTTGCAAATATCTTCTCCCATCCCATGGGTTGCCTCTTTGTTTTGTTGACTGTTTCCTTTGCTGTCAGAAGCTTTTGATCTTGATGAAGTCCCAAAAGTTCATTTTTGCTTTTGTTTCCTTTGCCTTTGGAGACATATTTTGAAAGAAATTGCTGTGGCCGATGTCAAAGAGGTTACTGCCTGTGTTCTCTAGTGTATAAGAAATTTTGATAGATTCCTGCCTCACATTCAGGTCTTTTATCCATGTTGAGTTTATCTTTGTGTATGGTGTAAGAGAATGGTTGAGTTTCATTCTTCTATACATAGCTGTCCAATTTTCCCAGCACCATTTATTGAAGACACTGTCTTTTTTCCAATGTATATTTTTTCCTGCTTTGTTGAAGATTATTTGACCATAGAGTTGTGGGTTCATATCTGGGTTCTCTACTCTGTTCCACTGGTCTATGTGTCTGTTTTTGTGCCAGTACCATTCTGTCTTGGTGATCACAGCTTTGTAATAAAGTTTGAAATCTGGCAACGTGATGCCTCCAGTTTTGTTTTTCTTTTTCAACATTTCCTTAGCAATTTGGGGTCTTTTCTGGTTCCATACAAATTTTAGGATTATTTGTTCCAGCACTTTGAATAACACCAGTGGAATTTTGATTGGTGTGGCACCGAAGGTGTAGATTGCTCTGGGCAATAGACATTTTATTCATGTCATTTTATTCATGTCATCTGGGAAGGGAGAGAGTTTGACTTCTTCTTTGCCAATTTGAATACCTTTTATTTCTTTTTGTTGTTTGATTGCTGTTGTTAGGACTTCTAGTACTGTGTTGAACAGCAGTGGTGAGAGTGGGCATCCCTGTCATGTTCTTGATCTCAAAGGGAAGGCTGTCAGCTTTTCCCCATTGAGAATGATATTTGCCATGGGTTTTTCATAGATGGATTTTATGAAGTTGAGGAATGCTCCCTTTATCCCTATACTTGGAAGAGTTTAAATCAGGAATGGATGCTGTATTTTGGATGACTTATAGTTTTTGTCTGAAATCCTCACAGGCCAGTTCTGCAACAGGTATGTAGGTATGATATCTTTCTTCTGATGATTTTAAAGGACCAAACCCTGAACTTTGGGTAGGTTGAAAATTACCTTCAAATGCAGTGAATCTTCACTAGTGTAAAACCAAAAAAACAGGGGCACTTGGTGGCTCAGTTCTTTTAAGCATCTGATTGGGCTCAGGTCAAGATCTCAGGGTCCTGAGATTGAGCCACATTGGGCTCTGCACTTGGTGGAGTCTACGTGTCCCTCTCCCTGCCCCTCACTCCCTCAATTTCTCCACCCCCCCCACCCCTGCTGCTATCCACTCTCAAGCTCTCTCTCTCTCTCAAATAAATAAATAAACAACAACAACAACAACAACAACAACAACAGAAAACCAGCTGAGGATCATGAATTTAACAAAAATAGTCCAAAACACCTTTTCAAATGTCACATTCTGGGAAGACTAAGTGTAGTCCTAAAACATATTAAATAATATTGTAATCCAAGTAAGTCTGGATGCCTAAAGGCACTGTGCAGTATCCCTAAATGTCACAAATATGACTCCCTAAAGCACTGAAATATCATGAAAAGCTTTTATGACATTCTCCTGAACCATTTGCAAAAGAGGATTTTTTTTCTTTTTTTAAATAAGAAAACTTCCTGAAATTTCCCTCTACAAAACTCTAGAACCATTTAATTCATTGCTGGCCCCTTTCTCACTCTCTTTTCCCCACTTTCTGAATCTTTTCTTGCATTCTGTGGCTATAATAATGCTTTTTCTCATGCAGCATGACCTACAGCATTCTCTCTGCTTCTTAAGTTCTGCATCTAGGCCCGTGACTATGCTTGGGCCTCTAAGGGCTCAACCATCGGGCCATGAAGCACAGGATTCTCCTTGGAAGGTGAGAGAAGGAAAAACTGTTGGTCTGTCACTTCTACTCTAGAGCGTCGGACACTAAATCAAAAAGTTTTAAACAAGTTGCAAATGTCTTAAATATGAGGGTTGAATTTCACTTGAAGTCACTGAGTTTCCTCATTTAGCTTCAATGTCTTCTCTCTTCAAGCATATTAGCAGTAATTGAAAGAACTGGACCTCTTAATAAAATTGAAATGGCTATATGAGATTTAAAATGAGATGCACAGATCCGTTTATCCAATTAAAAGCTACCTACTGACACCTTTCCCATTCAGTGGTATGTGTGTGTGTGGTAATTGTTGTCACTGTTGTCCTTATTTTGTTCATAGCCCATATTTGAAAGTATTTGAAATTATAATATTTGACTTTTTCCTTGATATGAAAATCTCTCTCCTTTCTTTTAATGTTCAATTAGCTCTATACACAATCTTAAATTCTGCTTCCTTACCCCACATTGACACCCAGAGACTGGATTTTATTTTGCACAGAAATAAATTTTAACTTAAAATAATTTCCACACCTACTTTGTTTAAAGAAGAGCCACGAAACATTAAATTTAATTTATGAACCCCTCTATTTATGTTCCAGTCCTCTGCACATACACGCTGTGGTAATGCTGTGTCTCTATATGCCAATGACATTAGAGTTTCTGGCAAAATTCAATGTGTAATCAATTATCACCTGTCATGAATGACTTTTAAGATCCAGCCAGATATTTTAAAAATACCACTTAGCTCCACTGAGCAGGGAAATCTCCCTCTGAAAGTGGGATGGCCCTCATCTTTAAATCTCTTATTCAAAGGCGTCTGGACAACTTTCAGCTTAGTCAATATGAAATAGAAGCCAACAACTTACATCTTAAAAAACACAAAATTCTAGCTATTTCAAAACTGCTTCAAGAGTATGCTTGTTGCTTAGAAAAGAAATGATAACAAATCTTTAATCTTTTTTTTTTTTTTTTCTCTGTAGGGAAGCAGGAATCTCACATGCACCAATTATAGGCCCACACCTCTTTTCCCCCTAGCTTTTATGCTTGTTTTGATTGCAGACCATGAATTGAGAGTCCTTGGACTCCAATAAGTACTGTACTTTCTTTTTCTTTTGTTATTCTTAATTGATTTTCTCAGAGGAATTACAAATCAATCATTATCCTACCAGAGATATCACTAGTCTCCCAACATGCCTGCTTTTCTAGGCATAAACACATACTTTTATCTTCTCAACTATTATCAGATGGCTTTGTGATCTGCTTTCCCCCTAATTAATGACATATCATGACCACCTCTTTATATCACATTTAGTTGACTTACTGTATCAAGAGAAGGAAGCTGTAAGGCAATGCCCCCAAACTGCACAGACTTCCAAATACAATGAGATGATCCAGGGTGGTCCACGCAATCAACATTTACTCACTCAGCTTCACACACTCATTCCTACATATTCAGCAAATACCCAGTCCAGCCAGGAACACACCTGGTTTGACTCCAGAGTGTAGAATCAGAGGGAAGCCAGGGATAATGGATTGAAACTAATTATGTCGAGGCACAGAAAAGCACAGTCTGTCACTTGGGGACACCAGCATTTGCCTGCTTGAAGAGAGGTCAGAGCATTACTGCTTTTAAACACAATCATTGTCTTAGCATCAGAAAGTTGAGAAGCTACTTCAGATCATTTATTTCCAGAATGCAGTCATGTTGAGATTAACAGGTTAGCAAATGACTAGTGGCTAATGCTAAGCTCATTGTCTTATCCACAGTAAGTGTGCAATTAGTGCCTTCAAGACATGATCTACCTGAATATTGATACTGATAAACATAAAGCCATTTTTTCCCAGGTTCAAGCTGCAGGAAGTTCTCCGGTGAGGAATTTCCTGTCTGGCATTGCTATTCCAACTCTCTGAAAAGAACTGCGTCTGTGCGGGTTGATTCTGTTGCAATGTTGAGGCCTCACCATCCCTCAGATTCAATCAATGCCTCTGGTTAGAACCTCTGGCCCGCCTTTACGGAAACAGGCTTTCTTAGACCTCCAGGGGGCAGCCCCATACCAACTGTTAGGAGGGACAGGGTCGGCTTGCTAGGAGGAAGAGGGTAGGATTTCTGCCCCTTGCTCAGGCAGACAGCAGCACCCCAAAAAGAGTTGCTGACAAAGACACCTGCACAGCACCTGTCAGGACAGGCATGAGGTGAGGCACAGAGGAGCCAGCCTTATTGGTGGCTAAATAACCACGGCCCATAGCTGTCTCAATTCTGACGCAATTAGAGATTTTCAGTGAGTTCTAGGGACGCACAGGGACCCCTAGTGAGTGAGCTTGTCCTAGGACTCTGTTTCCCAGGGTTTGAGGGCATAAAAAGCACGCATATTCATTGTATATTCATGCCTCATAGTCATAGTTTTTCAAGAGCAGATTCTAGAGTATCTATCGGAGCCAGAGGTTGGTGAGGAATTAACCCTTGGTTTGGTCCATTTTTAGCTCAAAAGATTTGCACTCCCTTCTTTAGGGAGAGATCAGAAATGATTCTCTATTAATAGATCACATTTTAAAGTGAATTAAATGACAGAAATATTTGTTAAGCATTCCCTGTGGGAGTCTGAGCAACACTGAGTCTCTTTTGCTTTCAATGAATTTATATTTTAGCAGGATATCCAAGAACACAAAATAATCATCTAAATCAATGAATCACTCCCCCTTTTGGAGAAGAAGGATTGGATGCCTAGGAGGCTTGCATGAGAGAGCTACATTCAAAGAGGCTTGTTTTAATGTTACAAGAAAATCGAAGTTTTCCCCAGTTCCCAGATATAGGAGAAAAATACCAAGTAGAATATCAAAAAGGTGGATAGTAATCATTACAAAACCAGCTCTTTCTGGAAATAACACTGCGCTGTGCTGATGATTTAAGGTGAGGCAAAGGCTAAATTATCATCATTTACCATCATTTCCCTGAGATGTGCTTCTTAGAGACATGCTGTCATTTATGAGTTCCCAGTCCTAGTGGGGCTGCTTGAGCCAGAGTCGTATGTATGTATGTTACATGCAAACACACGCATGTGCACACACATGCACAACAAATTCCTAAGGTGGTCCTATTTGAGGGATTCAATTATAGGAAAGCACCTGGTTGATGTTACCTTTAAAAAAAAAAAAAAAAAAGGCGTTCGTTAGCACACACAGCAAGAAGTCCAGAGATGGGTTAGTTCTTAGCAGAGACCTCTCTTGGAAGATGTGATAGAAAAGCTTAAATTCTCATCTTAATAAATTCCAAGGTACTTCATGTGTACACCTCATGACGGCCCCTTCCTAGATGGAGGCAGATCCAACTAGTCTTGGAAGGGTCCCCCGCTGGGGGACTCAGAAATGGGTTTCCAGGCCCAGCAAAGTGAGGTTTAAAGTTCCCATTATTATGTCCATTTCATTAAAAAAATTATTTATTTATTTGAGAGAGAGAGCATGAAAGTAGCGGAGGGACAAGAGAAGGAGAGTGAAAATACTTAAGCAAACTCCATGCTGAGTGTGGAGCCTAACACAGGGCTCTATCTTAGGATCCTTAGATCATCACCTGAGCTGAAATCAGGAGTCGGCTGCTTAACTGACGGAGCCACCCAGGGTCCCCTATCGTGTCAATTTCCAAGCTGAAAGCTCATTCATCTATTATCTTTCTTTAAAACGTCACTTTAGTAACAGTACTTAATACTTAGTATTTTGATACCCATGATATGAATTAATCCTCACAATTTACCCTGTTGTGATGATACCACTAGCTCTATTTTCCAGAATAGTAAACTGGAGCTCAGAGTATTTAGATAGCTTGCTGTATGCCTGACGGGGGATAGGGACAAATCCTGACCTTGAGCACAGGTACTTTTTACAATAAATCTCATGTTTCTTCTCCCACATCGTCCTAAATGCCCATAGGTTTGTCTTGGGTATGGTTGCCTGGTAAACTTTCTTGGGTATGATTTCCTGGTAAGCTAAACTTAAACATCAGACAAAGGATGCCCGTAAAATATGATTGATCAAACAAGGCACATTAAAATTATCCTCACCACAATATTGTCACCTTCTACACACACTCAGCTGACACTTCGGAGAAGCTGTCTATGTTCAGGAGGATTGCAGTTCCCTGTTTATGCACCGAATACAGTGGTTCCATGAGGATTAGGATAGAACATTCCCCCCCTCCCCCTCCTCTGCCATAGGTTCTCTGGCCCTTAATGGCAGACTTTCTTTGAATCTCCAGCACCTGACTCAGCCACCCTCACCCCTTCTCCCAAGTTGGCACTGTCATTAGGAAAGCAGCTGGGTGCCAATTGCCACATCACCTTTAGCCTCCTGAACAGCCTGTCCCCATAGAAGGCTACTATCTCCCACCTCAAACATAGCCACCCCAACCTGGGGCATTAGAAAGTATCAGGATTTACCCTTCTCTCCCCACACCACTGTATCTCAGGCAGTCAGGAAGTCTCCCAGCTCATTCCTTGCCACCTGACTCTCCTCCCCCAAACTGACCTGGAGGCACAGGTCCCTTCAATCCCTGGCATGTTCACCTGTCCTCTGATCCTCTCCCCTCCATCCTCTTATTTTAACCCAAACTTGGCTCTTCTTGGAGGACACTTTTCCATAGCTCTCTCAGAAGTGTGTGTTTCCTTTCCTAAAGTCAGGGTGCCTGAGATGGTCTCCTCACTCTTCATTCATAACCCTTCATGGGCTCTTCTGGACCATTCTCCTTTTCCCCCTTCTCCCCATCCCCCGTCCAGCTCATTGGAAGTTCATGCTCTTGGCTCTGACATCTACTACTGTTTCCTGTTGTAGTCAGCTACAGACCTCTAGGTCACTCCCTTTATCCCTTGAATATTTTAGCATCTTGCTGATGCCCCACTCCTATAATAATTCATGACATTTTCAAATCCTTCGGGGCAATTAATGTCCTCAACAATCTATTCTTTGATTCCTCCTACTCCTACCAAACCACTCATTCATTTTTTTTTTTTAAGATTTTATTTATTTATTTATTTGAGAGAGAGAGAGAGAGAGAGAGAGAGATCATGAGTGGGGTGAGGGGCAGAACAAGAAGCAGACTTCCTGCTAACAGGGAGCCCATTGCAGGGCCAGTGATCATGACCAGAGCTGAAGGCAGACATTTAACCAACTGAGCCACCCAGGTGCCCCTAACACTCATTCTTATAGTTCTACCCCAGCTTAGTCACTACCAGTAACTGCAGCTCCTCCAGATCTCAATTCTCCTGGTAACTGACACTTCCCATCTATTTAACTTATTGCAGCTGGTCTCCTGTCTCCCAACAGTCCCCAACTCCACAGGAAGCTACAAGCTATTGGTTATACTCCATTTTCACTGTCAGTCATCTTTTCTTATCTCCACTTTGCCTACTGCCTTGGATTCTGTGGTTCATCATTATAAACCTCATCTATATACACACTGAACTCACTGGTTACTCTCTCCCTCTATAGTACTCATCCAGCAGAACTACAACCCTAATTAAACTAAAACTCTCTACTCCATATCAATCCCCAAAAGCTGAACATAGCTGGGAGAAAACCATGCAGCCATATGAGCTGTTGTCACATTTAAGGCATGGGCACAGGCTGCAGGTGGGCCCCAGTGCTGCCCAACAAGTCTATAGTCCATTTTCCTTTAACATGCACTCCACCCCCTCCCCCATGACCGTGCCGCCTCTTCTCCATTCTTCTGAAACCTCCGGGATCTCCTCCAATTTCCCTTTTAGCCATTGCCTGGATGTTTACTTCATGAAGAAAACACAAAACCTAGGAAAATATGTACATTTGTTTCCACGTTTTGCTTTTTTGGTCCCATTATTATAGATAGGCTAAAACCTATGCACTTGAGCTTGTCCCCTGCTTCTATCCCAGGGCATCTCTTATGGGATGAACAGTGTCCCTCCAAAGTTCATATGTTGAACTGCTAACCCCCAGTACCTCAGAATGCAACTGTTTTTGGAAATAAGGTCTATTCTTTACTATGCTCAATTAGCCAGCATATAGTACCTCATTAGTTTTTGACATAGTGTTCAATGCTTCATTAGTTGCATATAAGACCCAGTGCTCATCACCACATATGCCCTCCTTAATTCCCTTCATCTGGTCACCCCATTCTCCCACCCCTCCCCCTTCTGTAACCCTCAGTTTGATTCTCAGAGTCCAGAGTCTCTCATGGTTTGTCTCCCTCTCTGATTTCTTCCCATTCAGTTTTCCCAAACCTTCCGTTGTGGTCCTACACACTGGAAATAAGGTCTTTAAAGATGCAATTGGGATTAAATAATGTAGTACGGATGGGCTCTAATGCTGTATGACTGGTGTCCTTATAAGAGGAGAAGGTCAGGACACAGGGAGGCACACAAAGGAGGTCACAGGAAGACAGAAGACAGCCATCTACAAGCCAAGAAGAGAGGTCCTCAGCAGGAGTAACCCTGCTGACACAAGGATACAACTGAATGGAGGCCGCCTTCTAGCCTCCAGAACACATAACACAGTTCTGTTGTTTTAGCCACCGAGGCTGTGGCACTTTGTTATGGCAACCCCGGCAAACTAATACAGCTTCGTTCCTCAAACCTTTTCACCCAATTTTTCCTTTCAGCTGAACTACTGAGGTAGCCATACAAACATGCTATTTACCGACTGTATTCCACTGTTAAAATAAAATAAAACTCTGCCTTGGCCTCAGAATGCCTTCTAGCTCTACTCCCTTTACAAGAAAACTCCCCCTCAATGCAGTGGTCTCTAGTCCCTGTCTCTATTTATTCTCCTTTCAGAGCCTCTCAGTCAACCCTAGTGAGGCCTTCAGCATCACCACTCCATCAAAACAACCTTCTCTTTTTCTTTTTCCTCTTTTTCTCCTCTTCCTCCTCCATCGCCTCTCCCGTCTCCCCTCCCCCCTGCTTTACCCTCCTCCCCCTTCCCCTCCCCCTCTCCCTCCTACCCCTCCCCCTACTCCTCAGCTTCAGCTCATGATCTGAGCTGAAGGCAGATGCTTAACCAAACTGAGCCACCCAGGTGCCCCCCAAACAGTCTTTTCTAAATTCAGCAGTGACCTCACAAAAGTGGGCTTTTCTCAGTGCTCATCTTACTCCGTATATCTGATTTGGTTTCTGCCGAAAGACCTCTTGGTTTCTGGGCTTCCTCTTTTTGGTTTGGTTACTCTGATCTCTGTCTGGCCACTCCTTTTCTATTTTTTGCTTATTTCTCCTAATTTTTGCTACCTCTTTTGATGGCGGGGTTTCCAGGGCTCAGTCCTTAGACTTCTTCTCTGACTACACTCACTTAGGTAATCTCATTCTAGTGTCCTGGCCTTGAAAACAATCTCTATACTGACAACTCCCAAATTCGTAGCTTTAATTTTGATTCTCCCCTTAACTATAGACTTCTTTATTTGCATGTCAATAAAGTTTTGAGCTTGACTTGCTCAAAACCCAGCTCTTAATTTTTGAACTGACCTTCCAAACTTGCTCCTCCTATATTCTTTCTCATTTCATAAATCTTGTTCCAGTTTCTCAGGGTAAACCTTTGGAGTCAAGGTTATCCCTTCTCTTTCAAGCACAGCTCATGCCCAATTCAAAGCAGTCCCCTGACAGTTCTTCCTTCAATACAGCTAGAATTCGGTCACACCTCAGCACCATGGCATCCCCTCGGGTCCAAGCCATCATCCTCTCACCCTTGGACTAGTGCAATAGCCATCTAGCAGCTTGCTTCTTTTATCCTTGCCCTGAATATCAATACTGTGGCCAAAATGATAATTTTCAAACTTGTCAATCCATGTCTTCTCTGATGCCCACATAACCTTAACTAGCATCCCATCTCACTCAGAGAAAATCTCCAATCTTTACCGTAACCTAAAGGGGTGATGTGATCTAGCCCCCTGACACCTCTCTGACCTCTCTGTCTCCCATGCTTCCCCTGCTGAATCTGCCCTCTTGCCCAGGCCTCTCTCAGTTCCTACAACATGCCATATGCCCTCTTGCCTCAGGCCTTTGGCAGGTGCCACTCCCTCTCTCACTCATGCTCCTTCAGGAATTGCCTTCATTGTTCTTTCTCTCCTGTTTTTCAGGTCTTTGTTCCTCAGCTGTCTTCTTAGAAAAGATCTTCCCTGTGCTCTGTGTCTCCAGTTGTTCCTCCCTCCTCTCTACCTTCTCCCCTGCCTTCGCACCCCCCCCAACTCTGCTTTGTCTTCACAGGGCCCATCATCCTCTTTTTATATTTGTATTTGTTCAATGGATGATATGAAAACTATAGATATGTGCACAAAGAACTTTGGTATGTTTCAGATGGTTTTATTTAAAAAAAAAAAAAGAATATTTTCTTGCAATTTCATTTCCCTGAATGATGGTCAAAAATTTTGTTGCTGGAGGGGCGCCTGGGTGGCTCAGTGGGTTAAAGCCTCTGCCT
>NC_081570.1:101512040-101527246 GCF_022355385.1 Mustela nigripes
AGCCTACTTGTGATCTCTGTCTGTCAAATAAATAAATAAAAATCTTAAAAAAAAAAAAAATTTGTTTCTGGGGCACCTGGGTGGCTCAGTGGGTTAAAGCCTCTGCCTCCAGCTCAGGTCATGATCTCAGAGTCCTGGGATCGAGCCCTGCATTGGGCTCTCTGCTCGGTGGGGAGCCTGCTTCCTCCTCTCTCTCTTTGCCTGCCTCTCTGCCTACTTGTGATCTCTGTCTGTCAAATAAATAAATAAATTCTTTAAAAAAAAAAAAGAATTTTGTTGCTTAGAAAAATGGCCTTTGATATAGTCCTCAACTTTGGTAAAAACATTATTTTGAAATATAAAGGGGACACAGCCCCTTCTTTATGAGGAAACTCCTAAATACTTAACACCACCTTCAGGGCAAAGAATACAAATAAAAAAGGGTTATGTTTTGTTTTGTTTTGTTTTAAAGGGAGAGATAGAATCTTTTTTTTAAAAGATTTTATTCATTTAATTGACACAGAGAGAGAGAGAGATCACAAGAAGGCAGAGAGGCAGGCAAAGAGAGAGGGGGAAGCAAGCTCCCTGCCGATCAGAGAGCCCGATGCAGGATTCGATCCCAGGACCCTGAGATCATGACCTGAGCTGAAGGCAGAGGCTTAACCAACTGAGACACCCAGGCACCCTAAAAAGGCATATGTTCTTAGAGAAATCAGGCTAAACCTAATGACGTTCAGGAAACAACTGAAAATGTTTAGACTTCTATTTATTCTATAGTGAAAAGGGAATATATCAGTTAATGTCTTCTAGACATTAACCTGCTGCTCAAAGTTTTCTATGCTACTTCCTAGTTATTTGTGGATTTATTTTACTATGAATCTATAATCTATGATTATAGGGAATGTTTGATGGATGGATGCTTGCTTTTATTAGATTCTCAATTTTTTAAAAAGTGGAAACAGCAGTAGAAATTGGTAGTAGTAATAAGAGGAAGTGACAGAGCTGAATGTAAGCATAGCCAAAACAAAATCAGTGGTGTGAACATCATTTTTTGCAGGCATGGTGAAATCTCTCTGCAAAGCAGACTTCCAAGAATATTTTATTTTATTTTTAAAAATATTTATTTGAGAGAGAGAAAGAGTGTGTGTGCACATGCATGTACATAAGAGGGGGAGAGAATCTTCGAGCAGACTCCCTGATGAGTGCGGCTCGATCCCATGACCTGGTGCCTCAATCCCATGACCCATAAGATCGTGACCTGAGATGAAAGCAAGAGTCGGTTGCTTAACCAATTGGGTCACCCAGGGAGGCCCAAGAACATTTTAAATCAGGGAGTTGATAATAAGATGAAGAAATTATTAAGTAAAGGAGGAAAATACTTGTTGAAGAAATTAGACATAATTTTCTAAGAGGCAACTCTCAAAAACTACTGTTAATGAAAATAATCAATATAGATTTATCAGCTTTAAAAAAGAAATGTGCATTCCGTATGTATTTCATAAATATTGGTGATGAAAAACCCAGGGAGGGGTGTCTGGGTAGCTCAGTTGGTAAAGCTACCAACTCTTAGTTTCAACTCAAGTCATGGTTTCAGGGTCCTGGTGGGGCTCTGCTCAGTGGGGAGACAGCTCGAGGATTCTCCCTTTCCCTTCCCCTCTTCTCCACCACCCCCTTACAGTCTCCCCCCTCCTCTCAAATAAATAAAAAAAGCCCAGGGAGTCAACCACCATCAGTCATTGTTACTGTCCTTTTACTGCAAAACCAAATTGAACTCTCTTCTAGTGAGCATTTATTTCTTAAAGTTGTACACACATGTCCAAGCACATCAAATTGTATATTAAATATGTATGATTTTTTGTATATCAATTATACTTCAATAAGGCTGTATTTAACATGAAAAAAATCTAGGGTTGCATGTTCTTTGTTGTTAAAAGATTTATGCCACTTTGAAAATTTGAAATTTGAAGGCATCTTTTCCTTGTGAATAACAAGCTTTTAATATTTTTATTATAATGCATAAATAATGTTTTCTCCATCACTTCACCAACAATACGAAGATATTTTCTATCTCTTCCTCTAAATGCTCTACTGGATCAAAGAAAATGACTAGTTTTACCTGGTTCCTCTGAGCACTGCAGGAACTGTAGTAGTCCCAAACTCCTCCTTGGTTGTAGTAATAACACGAGAAACTTGGAGAAAAGAAATATATTCCTTAAAAATATACTCTCTTAGAAATCTTCTGCAGAGCAAAGAATAATCATAAATAGCTATAATAATATAATAACAAATGGCTTACATCCATATATAAGTTCATAATTTATAAAGCTCATCATTAACTTTTTATCAATTAATCCTATTAATAATTATGTAATGTGTGGCTTAGATACACTTTATAGATCACAATATTTAAGTTGAACAAGGTGCAACTAAGCAGGACAAAGTTGAAGTCCATCCTTATTCTGTTTATCAGTAGAGTCGGTACCCCTTTAACTTCCCCATCAATAATAAAGTAATTTAAGGAGATAGAAGACGTAAACATGAGCTGCCATCACTGTTTTCAGGGTAGGCAGGAAGTGGAGGGAGGAGAAAGCCTGTATTCCTGACACCAGCATCCTAGATGGGAACTCCAAATCCTGGGGTGGCAGCAACATATGTGAGAGTATATGAAGTTGGGCAGAGAAGACATTTAAAGACAGGTATTTGCTCCCTGAAATGTCAGATTTTTAGACCTGACCTCAGAAGCAGTGGAAAACCATTCCTCAAAGCCCGTCTTTCACCGAGTTTCTAGTCTCTGAAATCAACAACTGCAAGGCTCTTTCTACTTCTAGTTTGAGCGATTGTATAAATATTCGTTGAGAACTGCCACCTCCCCTGACAAAGTCTCACAGATGAAGTGTAAAACTGAGACTCCAGCCATTTGTGCTTATTAAAGGCCCCATGGTACCTTTTACAGGAATTGGGTGATTAACATTCACAGTCTTGGCCTATTTCCAACCAGGGGAAAGGAACTGAGCTTCCATACTGCCTGTGTGCCCCTGTCGTTGCCATTGGGTGGATGGCGGCACACACACACACACACACACACACATACACACAGTGTGGAGATGGGAGACCCTGAACGACTGGCCAGGGGAGACTTGGGAAAATCCCATTCTCACTTAGGACATCTGAGGACCACATGGATGCAGGAAAGCAAACTGACTCCTATCTTCAAAGGAGTGGAGAAGCAAGGCTTTCAGAGTAATTTCCTTCAATCAATTTCATCTTTACTTCCCTGGGCTGTTTTGTGGAACCAACTCTTTTCTCCTCACTGTGAAAGAACTTGCCTGAGGCAAGGAGCAGATGCATTTTCCAGAACACCTGGTAGATACCCACTGACAGTGGTGGCTTAGCTCTGGGTTCTGAATGGTGGTTTTAGGGCTCAAATATCACTCCCATTTTGTGACTCAGGGGTAGGTGGCACAAAATAAGCAGCCTCATAATTCTAAGGTATTACTGCAAGTGTGGGGGAGGGGAAAAGAAAGAGGATCAGGAGAGAAGTTTTGCAGAGTTTGGAACCCATTCAGATGTTACACGTTTTGAATATCAAACCTTCTGGTATTCTGATTTGCATATCCTTGGCAAAAGAGCCAATCCCTCTTAATGAGATATATAAAATGGCTCAGTGGACATCAACTTGTACTTATTGAGTGACTTATGAGTTAAGTATAAATGAGTCAGAGACACTGATCCTTTCAAATGATCCAAGGTTCACAAATGGAAAGGAAAACAATACATAGAACATGGAAAGGACCTAGAATATTCCTAAAATAAAACAACCCCTTGGCTGTAGTAAAGTAGAATGTTAACAAAAAAAAGCACATGTAACCCTAGGGTTTCGACTTGGGAGAATAAGTGGTCACTGGAAGGGATTTTAATTTGGTGGATGGTAACAAGAAGGGCTGAAGGTGGTTAGTCATGGGATTAACTCCCTGGGCTTTTTCATCACTAATACTCATAAAGTACAGACAGAATATACATTTCTTCGTGAAAGATCAAGGAAAGTGACAAGCCTACGTTGCATAAAGTCTTAAAACATGCTTGGGTCTGAGGCTACAGAAAGAAGACAGACACAAATATTTGGAAACTTACGTGAAATAAAAGGGGGAGAACAGGTTTGAGGGTTAAGCTGTTGCCACCCATGTTTATTTGGCCTATTTATTTTAGGATGAGGCCTGGATATTCTTGATTCTCTGAGGGGATTCTATTTCCTTCTATTTTCCAATCACAGGCACTGCTTAACACCACTTAAGCCAATAACTCTCTAGATCTTACCCCATGGGCCCCACTTCTGGCAAAGACCAACCAGGCTTCTTTTCTGCTAGTCCACAGGTCACTTTAGCTATTTCAAAGGCAGAAGAGGTTGTAAATGTGTGACAAGTCATTAATTTTTCAGGAATTGGTTGTCATTATGGAAGCAAAAAGCCCAAAACAAAACAGGCCCCTCAAAAGTTGATTTGGTCATGGAATGTGCATAGGAGAATTGGGATAGACATAGTTACAAGCTGGACAAAAAAATGATTATCGCACTACTTCTTTCCTCATGTTCCTGTCTTCTTGGCAAAAGGGCCAAGGAAAATGTTGGTTGGAAGAGTGAAGGGATTGCTCTCTTGTGTACCAGAGAATGGCCATTTTCTCTTAAAGTTCTACTTTTGGAGGCTTAGTTATTATCAAACAGATAGTTACTGAGCTAGTAGCAGGCACTATGTTAACTGCTAGGGATATAATGAATAGCAAAGATAAGACACAGGACACTACATAAAGAGCCTCTTGAGATATGCATGGGCATCGGGCAGGTCAGAAATAATCTCAGACAAGGTCAGCAGAAAGTTGAAAGTAAGAACACAGAATTTTACCCTGCTCTTTCCTGCAACAACAGCTGTGGCCTCTTGCAAAGTGATTAAGCCTGTGGGTAGGATTCCAGTCCCATCTCATCTCAGCAGCCTTGCAGTTTTGGAACGTTCTTGAAGGGAGACTTAATCGATTGCATTCCTTTGTTTTTGCCTTGGCATCTCAGATGGTGGCATTCCCAAAGCTGATTAGCTTGAAGTTCCTTCCCTGTGAAGCCAAAGCCACCATGTAATTTCCATTAGACCTGAAAATGATCCTGATTTAAAACATAGATGGGGTCCCTAAGCTATTGTCTAATCATACTTAAGAATTATCTGGCCTGGGCTATGTGTTCTTCCTTTCCTTAGTAGTAAAATTATTCTTAAAAATAAGTCACTCTTTGTAGACAAACAGGCATGATGACAGCCTAGTTTCAAATTGAGTGTGCACTGAATATGGAACTATGATGCTGAATTGTGTGACTTTGGGCAAGCCACTAAGTTTCCTCCTTTCCTTTTTTTCCTTTTGTGTTCTTCCAGTATCTTTGATGGGCCAGTCTTTGAAACTGGATCTAGAATAGGGTAGAGAGAAGATAGATACGAAGGGGAAGGGTCAACAGAGATAAAGAAAACCTACCCCTGCTGTGAGAAGAGCACAGTCTACTGAGGAAACAGACTTTTAAAGCCAATGATTAGAGCACCACCAAACAGGACTGTTATGGAGGGGTGTGTAGGGTGCTGTGAGAGCACACAGGAAAGAGACTCACTGCTCCCGGGAGATTATGTAGGGGTTTGACAAGGCATTCTAAAGGTAGTTAGCAATGAGTCGACTTTGGGGGGATGAAGAATTCCATGGGTAGAGAAGGAGAAAAGACACACCTAGTTGTTCAATCCTTTAAAAAGTATAATCTTTCATCCTACTTAGCTCTCAGAAATATATTGAGAACAGATACATAAAACATGGTAGACTTGCGAGTCCATCTCCTCTGTGAATGCTGGAGCATAGAAGCCCCACCAGAAAATGATGCCACATTAGTCTTAGAACTTCTGATGACTTCTCCACCCCATGCCAGGGAATGCTTGTTAATCTTTTTTCCCTTGGCAAAGGAAAGGAGAAGACCCGCTCACAGCTGGTTTCTTTATCCCATCCTGGCTTACACTGATGCCAGGACTGCACAGCGTGTAGCAATGATGGCTCTCAGAGCTGCTGTGGGAGAGACCAGTACAATGTCCAGGGAGTGAGTGTCCTCACCCTGGAGCAAGGCTGGGGTCTTCCTTGTGTCACCATTTCTGTGGTAGGCCTTTCCTACTCAGAGACATGAGCTCAGCTGCTCAGTTAGCTCTCAGAAGTCTTACAAGTAAGAGTCTCCTTATATCCCTGTGAGCTTATAGCCACCAACAGACTCATTGCCTCTGTATAGCAGAGCTGCCCTGAAGGGCAAAAGAACAGGCAGACATGCCCAAAGCCCCAGAGTTATAGGGATTTTGTGTCTAGGGAAAAGGACAAATATCAGCTAATGCCAGCTCAGCCCTGCCTTAGTGTTCAAAGTTATTAAGAGGGCAGAATTTAGATTCTATGGCTCTTTGCAGCTAGATCTGATAGCCTGTGATCCTCTGATCAAATGTATGTAAGACTCTCACTCTCAGACCAGGAGACTGTGCTTATTTTATGGGAGTGGGGAATTTAAAAAGTGATTTAATAATACGTGTTTCTAAGAAAGTATTATATAATAAGATAGGTGTTACATTTACTATGCTGTATTTGTGAATACTCTTGTCATCTTCAGAGATAGTAGCATCAATACTAACAACTTCATTGTATAAAAATAGAAAAAAGAGTCCTAAGTAGGTTAAGTACAATGTGTATTATTCAAAATGGTGTGATCCTCCTTCTCGCCCATTACAAAAACCACAGTGACTTCAAGAATAAACATCAAAGAAAACACAGGAAGCAGCTGGGTAGGGACATAGAGTTGGTTTATGAGGCTGGATGGCCAGGTGTTAGCCTTTCTCTCCCTCTTTTTGTTTTGCGACCTATACCACATTGTCATTGTTTTTAGGGCCTTAATTTCTGTGTCTCTCAAATTAGGGCTAGCAATGCTAGTCACAGAGTCAATTTAAGAATAATGACAGGTGTGTGTTAAAGTCTTTCTTGAGGTAAGAGGTCCCTCTTACCTCAAGGTGGCCCCTGCTCGCAGCCAAAGTGCTGGTGGGGTCTACGTGTTTGGCCGTGGTGACATGTTTCCCTGTGTGAGACCCGTGTGAGTGCATTCAGGGCTTAGTGCTTATGTAAGACCCTCAGTCTTCCATTGTGGTTTTTTTTTTTTTTTTTTTTTTTTTTTTTAATTTAAGAGGGAAGCAGGCTTCCTGTGGAGCAGAGAGCCCGATGCGGGGCTCGATCCCAGGACCCCGAGATCATGACCCGAGCCGAAGGCAGCAGCCCAAACCACTGAGCCACCCAGGCGCCCCTCCATTGTGTTTTTAACCCAAATGCAGAACGACCTCCTTCTTTCCTGTCTGCTACCCCAACTCATGCTGCCTGAGGATCCTAAAACATAGGAACTGGGCTCAGCTTGGCTAAGTTATTCACCAGGACAGGCATTCTGAACCTCCTTTTCCTTCCCTGTCTCCCTTCAACTCACCTTTTCATCCAAGAGATATTTATTGAGCACCTCCCAAATGCTAGGTACCGTTTTGAGCAAGGAGTCCCTATTCCTTTGGAACGTATGGGAATATGGGGAAGACAGGAAATAAATAAAATGGATGTTATATTTTCAGATAAAGATTTACGTGCAAAGGAGAAAATCAATGGGATTTTGGTTGAGAGAGAGACTAGGGAGCTGAACTACCCTACCTTCAGACTCTGGAGGCCTGGGTTGGGGTCCAGGGATCTCTGTTGTTAACCAAAAGCTCAGCAGATTCCACTACAGCTGGCCTCTGGAGGATTCATCTAGCCCCACGGCTCTCGGAAATGTTCTAAGTGTGTAACCCCCCAGGGTCATGGTCTCCTTTGTGAGTGGTGGGAGAAGGGTGGGGTGTGTTTTAGGGTGAAGGTTAACTGCTCTGGGCAGATTCCCACCTGAAGTTCCCTCTTCCTGGCACCCATTCTCACTTCCAGCAGCTGCTTTCTCTGTAGGGATGGGCCTTGCCACCTGTTGGCTCTAGCCTCAAATTTGGAGGGTTAATATGTCCTTATCTGAAATGACAGGAAGAGGAGGAGGGGGAAACGAAATTGTTAACATCGTTCTCCTTATCTCTCCTCTCCCAGATCCTTTTCTGACCCCTCCCTTCCCCGGATCCTTCCCCCACCCTCTCAAATCCGCTATGAGCAGCTGCTGGCCTCCTGGCCCATGGGCCTCCTAGCCAGCTGTCTGACGTCACACATCAATCTTCCATCTTTACTGCAAAGCTCTACTGATCACATTTCACATTTCCAGGACTCTGGCCATAAAGCCCCTTTCTCTGGTGTAATTAGTAATTAGAGGAAAAATGTTAGCTAACAGACACTCAATCCACATCTGTCAAGTGAGGAAATTCCCATTCAAGACAAGGCCTGACCGCTCGATCCAGGTGATAGAGCACTTGTGGTCTGCTCTTCTGTGCTAAGTGGTTCTAATGGAATGTGAGAGTTTTGTTTTCAAGTGTCTGTTTGGCTGTACACATGTCCCTCTGTATCTGTATAAGCTAATTCATAATTGAAAAAATCGCTCCTTCCTTTCTCTCATCTTCTCTCCCACCCTGCTGCTAATATTAATTCAATGGGATCATCAACTAAAGAAGTTCCTCTTGCTGAAGCATACTTCATGGGCTGTCCCTGGTACCTTCCTGTGATTACCTGTGATTACCTTCTGAGAAGGCCGAGAATAGCTGCAAGCTAGCTGGCTGATGAAGCATCACAACAGTGAAGATGGTTCACAGGAGGGAGGAAATGGCCGGCCCATGCAACACCTGCAGATTTGCCCAAGTGGGGACATTTGTAGTTGAGGGCAGTCTTTGCTTATTGTTTCTGTCACTTATAAAAGGGTCTCATGAAATATTCTGCAAACCCGTGCTTTGTAGAGATTTAGTTATTATTTAGCCAAACATGGGCCAATGGCACTGTATGGATACCCCCAAACAAGCACACAAATAAAGCTCCTCAAATCCAATGTGTCTCTAGAGAGGTGATAGTTTGCTGTTTTTAGTGTGGGCTGAATCATATCAGGCGGCCGGATTACTCCCAAGACCCAAACTTAATGAGAACATAGAAACCCCAAGGTGTTTCAGAGGCCAACCATCAAGAGGGTAAAAGAATTTTCAACTTTGTCATTTGAAGAGCAGTGGAATAATTGGAGGATTCAGAGAAAAGAGGCTTTGGGAAGAATTTGAGCTGTTTTCAAATAAAGAGTTCATATACTATAAGAGGCTGGACTCATTTTGTAGAACCCAGAGTTCACGTGGGATGACAATTACTGGGGGTGGGGGGAGATTCAGCTTGATTACCTCCTGAGAAGGCTGCTTGCACACAGGGTTACAATGCATTGTGATCACTGTCCTCATGGAA
This sequence comes from Mustela nigripes, assembly GCF_022355385.1. NCBI lineage: Eukaryota > Metazoa > Chordata > Mammalia > Carnivora > Mustelidae > Mustela > Mustela nigripes. The sequence goes on from NC_081570.1 coordinate 101,521,431, forward strand.
GTTTAAAAATCCAAGACCCAAGAGAACAGGCAGGAGGGAAAATGAATAATTCTGACCGAAGTAGAGAGGTTTCTGAAGGAAAAGGTGGTTTCCTCTCAGATTCCCCTGTAGGATGAAGAAGGGATACTTATTTACAGGGAAACATAAATGGGGAGGAGGTATTCATTAGAGAAGGGCAGACCAAGGAGAAGGACCTGAGGGAAAGGTGCCAGAAGAAAGAATGCATTATGTGCTCACGAACAAGAAGACACAAAAGTGATGCCACAGTTAGAGATGATCCAGTTAGGGGCTTAATAACCAAGAGGCCCAGAGGTTTCATATTTGCTTCGATTGCTTGAGACAACACTTTAATCAACTATTCTCTTTCTTGAACTATGTGAGTCTTTTTTTTTTTTTTAAGATTTTATTTATTTATTTGACAGAGAGATGTATCACAAGTAGGCAGAGAGGCAGGCAGAGGGGGAGGAGGAAGCAGACTCCTCACTGAGCAGAGAGCCCGATGAGGTGCTCGATCCCAAGACCCTGAGATCATGACCTGAGCCGAAGGCAGAGGCTCAACCCACTGAGCCACCCAGGCACCCTATTTGAGCCTTTTCATTTGCAAAATGGAGGAGGGATGGAGTAGGTTTCTAAGACCACCTTCTTATCTAATAGTCTCTGATCCCATGACAGATAAACTGCGATTCTCAATGCTCTATGTTTCTACCAGAACCTGAGAGCAGCCAGCACATTCTGTGAGATTGTAAAAACCTCACCTCAAATCAACCACCTTTAACTACCTATTATTGCTTTTGCACTTTCCTGACCTCATTTTTCTTTCTCATCCCTTACTTTCCAAGGGAGAGATTTGAACTCAGAATTCCAAGTGTGGCCTTCCCTAGGGGTGCAGAAATCATCCATCTTCTATTCACTGGTATGATGATTATGTCTCCAGCTAGTTCTGTTGCCACAAAACATTGTAAGCTCATATGTTTTTGGTTACTTGCTCCCAAATGCATTACTTTGCATTTTTCCAAGTTGAATCCTGTTTCATTCGTTTCCACCCATACTTCTATAATCTCTTAATATCATTCATGTGTTTAATGCTTGCCCACACTGGGATCTGCTTCTTCTAGCCTGGTACCATTTGCATGCTCTATTAATCTTTTCTAAAGAATAGTGCATCTAGTACTTCTCCCTGTGTCTCTTTTCCTATTACCTCACAGCCCAATGTCTGATCTTAAGGATGGCACAGATCCTAGTGCTTAGTAAGAAACATCACTTTGTGAATGCATTTAAACATTCCAAATGCTGCTTATCTAATAATTGCTTAGTTCTTGTGGAATTTAACATCCTACAGTTGGATGCAGTCATGAAGGTAATATTATCGAATACTCCCATTTTACAGAAGAAGAAAACAGGCCCAGAGATGTTAAGTGTACAGTTTCTCAGGGTGGGGTATGGCAGAAACCAACACTTAAGGTTCCCAACTTCCAGACCAGGAGTGGAGAGGGTACCTAAGAACCTCACTAACCTGGGGGTGGTGTAGGAAAGACCAGGAGAGGGGAGAAATGAAAAGGGGATAATAATGTTATAGACTTCCTTGCTCTGAGCAGAGCTGCACAACTCTGGTGTCAATTAAATTGTCATGCCTTAAGAGTCTCATTTGCCCTGAGATGCATTTACCACACACAACCTATACCCTTTCCCTTTCCACGAGCCCCTAAGAGGCCTGCGAGGAGGCAGGGCTCTCCTATCCTCAATAACTAAGGAGTCATGTTCTAATAAAAAATACTATTTGAAATCCCTTTCTTGGTCTTATGGTATTTATTATTAGCTAGATTCCTGGGAGTCTTCTCTGGTCTTCATCAGCCTTCAGAAAGATAAGTGGTTGATTCCATACAGTTTTTCATGCTCCATAACATGGGTTTATTATTTTCTGTTAATCTTGGTGATTCAGGATTTCCAAGAATATCTGCTAAAATAATTCACAGTTCATTGTACATTGTACCATTTTCATGGCTTCCTAATTGACCAATCATTCACCCGAGTTCTGTAAGAGGTCTAAAAGCTTAGTTCATTATTTTCTGTTGCCTGGTCATTATTCACTGAGTTATTTAGAAGAGTTTTTTTCCCAGTGTCTTCTCGCATCATAGGGATCATCAACAAAAAAATCTCTATTCTTTTTAGACTGTTATGCTATCAGTAAGTCATTCTGGCTTTTTTTCTGCCAAGTTTTTCCTCCAAGTCTTGACCGAGGTTGGGCCTACATGATACCAAACATCCAAATGAGAAAGAAAAATTCAGTTGAACCACTCATATGTTTCTCCACCAAATCCAGATGTTTGGCAAGTACAGACAATACTCTGGATAATGAATGATTCCCCCTACAGTCCACATTTTCATCTTACTGCTTTAATTAATAAAGACACAGCTTAGTTGTATGCACTCTGTAAAGAATGGTAGTTTCTGGTAGATTCAACCCCTGTGTGAAAAGAACCTCTGACTCACTAGCTTGACCAAGGTTGGGGTGCAGTCATTTGTCCTAGGTGAATGTGATGGGTTTGTTACCATGAAGAATTGTGGGTTAGGAAGTGGGTATCATTCTCGGCATAAATAAATCCAGATGCAAAAAGTTCAAGGGAATAAGAATCAGGAACTGGAATCTTCCTTGGCTACAGAATTGTGGTAAATATTTCAAAATATCCACACTGTCCAATTCATTCAGTTTGCATAATTTGCCTAACTCGCCCCTCAATATAATTAAATGAAAAACACATATTTTGCACTAATTGTCATTCTGAAAGTTTTGAAATACTAAACACATGGCGCCTTGTATACTCTCTCAATGTTCCAGTGAAGAGTTTTTGTTATTTTAACTCATCAAATAACTAGAGTGAGGTGGGCAGTTTCACATAAAAGGTAGAAAATATTTTAAGAGTCTAGAATTATAGATTTGAGGGACTTGAAAGGTCTTTTAAGGAAAATCCTCATCCTGATCCCCATTTAACACATTTGTTGAGTGGTTATCCAAGTAGCTCTGGAGAGAGGGAATGACCTTATTCTTTTTTTTTTTTTTTTTTACATTAACCTTAGAATCTACCTCTCTGTGATTTCCGTTTGCCAAACCCTGACTTCCTCCTTGCCCCCACAGAACAAGTCAGGCTGTCTTCTTGTATTTGAAATAATTTGTCCTATCCCACTTGTCCCGATATTTCAGCCAAGACTTCTCTTCTCTAGCCACTTCTTCCTTCCTGTCATAAGGTCTGAGGTTCTTCCCCAGATGTGTCCCAGTTTGTTTCTCTTAAAGCACTAGATTCAAGGAAGGCCATGCTTCCTTGATGCTCCCTGCCCCTCCCCAGCTTCAGCTTCTGCCTGGGCGAGGCCAGATTGAGATGGCTTCTACCCTAGGCTCTGCTTTACCTCTGCGTCATCTTCACTTCAGAGGCCCGATTTTCTGACAATGAATAGAGACTCGACTCATGCCTCCTCCTAACACAGCAAACTGCTTCTCCCAGCGGCGGCAACTACCACCCACCTTCTCCTGGCAGGGTTCCAGGACAAGGTGAGGGCTCTGAAACTTTTACACACCGCTAAATGGGTCAAGGACTCTAACAGGTACCCTGGACCACCTAATGATGGAAAGTCTGACCTAGCAGGCAGAATCAATAGCAGCGATTCTGCTGCTAAGGGCGGAGGTGAGGAGCAAAAGAACATGCTCCCTCTTTGTGTCAGGGGATTGCCCCTTTTCTCACGTGGGCTCTGCTGAAGCTCCCACACATCTGTCGTCTCTTTACGGCTTCTGGCAGCCATTCTTGAGGCCCCAGAGGGGAGTCCCCTGGCAAGAACAACTGAATTTTCCTCCCACTTTTTGTCTTTCTCCAGGTACGATGTAATATTGCCTGGTCCGGAATTTTAACTTCTTTGAAATGTGGTTTGTACCACCAGCACCTTGGGTTTATAAAAGAAGGGTAAAATTTCTGCCTTGTATTGTGACTATAAAAACCCTTAACCTAATTTTCCAGCTGAGCCAATTTCAAATTAAATAACTTCATGTCAGGAACATCTGGACAAGCCTCGAACAGATTCTGTGATAAATCAGCAGCTGCTGTGGGCGAAAGGTCACTCTAATTCCAGATTCTCTGCCTAGAAAATGCCGAGGCAATAAATAAAATTACCACACAGATTCCGTAAAAGCCACAAGGGGTTCACACAGGAGAGAGAGCGGAGGAGAGCAGGATGGCCTTGGGTGGCGAAGTTGGCAAGCCCCGTTAAGTTGCTGTTAGCTTGAATGAGATGATGATGGTGCAAACCAGAGGTGATGGGTCTGTCTCTGTGCCCCCTCACTGCACAGTTTGGTAAGTCACTGCATCTCCAGAACAGACCCCATTGTACAGGTAAGGATTGTTGTACAATTGTAAAGGTTGTACAGGTAAAGATTTGACAGGCGTGGTGGCAGGGAAGAAGGTAAACATCACAGACTACCTGACAAAGCTTCATAAAATCCTATTTTGTCTGCCTATCCCCAAGAGTTCTGTTATGGGCCTTTACCACATCATCTTTCTTGTCTCTCTGGTTCTCCTGCTCAAGGCCAGGCTTTCCATCTTCCTTTCCTCTGGATATTGACCACCCACCCCCACTAGCCCAGGGCTCCTCTCCACCTTTTTTTTTTTTTTTTCTTTTTTAAGACTTTATTATTTGTTTGAGGCGGGGAGGAGCAGAAGGGGAGGGAGAGAATCTCAAGCGACTCCATGCTGAGCATGAGCTCAACCTGACGCTTGACTCAGGGCTCCATTCTGGCTCTATCTTGTGACCCTGAGATCATGACCTGAGCAGAAACCAAGAGTCAGACGTTTAACCAACTGAGTCCCCCAGGCATGGTACTGGCACAAAAACAGACACAAAGACCAGGGTAGGTTGCATAAGCTAAGAAATGAATTATTCTAAACAGTAGGACTAGAACCATGAGTGGCAGGAAGTAGGTCTAGGTTAGGATAAGTGGTACTTTTAAACATAATTCAAGCTGTCAAGGAGCTGCTTTGGTAAGAGTAGGGAGCCCAGATATGGACCCACAACTCTATGGTTAAACAATCTTCAACAAAGCAGGAAAAAATATCCAGTGGAAAAAAAGACAGTCTCTTCAATAAAGGTGCTGGGAAAATTAGACAGTTATGTATAGAAGAATGAAACTTGACCATGCTCTTACACCGCATACAAATATAACTTGAAATGGATAAAAGACCTCAACTTGAATCCTAAAGGAAAACATACGCAGTAACCTCTTTGACACTGGCCACAACAACTTCTTTCAAGACATGTCTCCAAAGGCAAAGGAAACAAAAACTAAAATGAACTTTTGGGACTTCATCAAGACCAAAAGCTAATGCACAGCAAAGGAACAGTCAACAAAACAAAGAGGCAATGGAATGGGAGAAGATACACACAAATGACACTACAGACAAAGGGCTGATATCCAAGATCTATAAAGAGCTCCTCAAACTCAACACACACAAAACAGGTGTGTGTTCTTTATTTTTTTAACTGATGCATAATTTCCTGGCAAATCATAATTTCCTGGTCAGCCTGTACTCAGACATTCCCTCTTTCTAAAGCAGCTCCCTGACGGCTTGAGTTATGTTTAAAAGTACCCCTTATACTAACCTAGACCTACTTCCTGCCACTCATGGTTCTAGTCCTACTGTTTAGAATAATTCATTTCTGGGTCATAGGGCAGTTCTATTTTCAACATTTTGAGGAAGTGGTGATGCAACATGGAGGCTTAAGTGGGTAGAAGAATAAATGAAACAAGATGGGATTGGGAGGGAGACAAACCATAA